>NW_016690360.1:2307122-2318888 GCF_001604755.1 Lepidothrix coronata
ATTTGTCTGTCACGTATTGGCCTCATAAGCCACCAACGTGCCTGCAGCAAATGTGGATAGAGCCTTCCCAAATCTTCGTTCGCGAAGCCTCGCCAGGAATGAACAACTTATTTTAAAATTTCAACTTAATCCTTCTATGAAAAAGCAAGTCTTTAAAGCCTTAAAGACTAAACACTTCCCATATGAACTGGATATCACATAAAGAACTAATATCCAATTTTGCAAATAATAAGGCTTCACTAGAAAAGTCTGTAAGTATGGACTGCTTCACGCAAATTGACAGAGAAGTAACTCAAATGCTGAGTTAGGATTTAAGAGCATGCTGCTGATCAAAACTTGCAAGAAAAAGAACAATTCTTTGAGAACTGTTGTCTGCACAAATCTTTCTGTAACAGCCATTTCAATACAAATGACCTGGCATTTTTGACACCTAACATTATGATTTTTCAGAATATGTTCAGTGACAAAAAAAGGGAAGATGTCAGAGCATAAGGGCACCTGGACTAGAGAAGCTTAAGAAAGAAAACAATCACAATTCCTACCCAAGTATTCCTAAAAGTTTTCTTGATAGTGCCCTCCACTTCAACCTGGAAGTCTGAACTTGAGATGAGAATTAGGGCTTGGTTGACCCATACTTACTGTTAGGCTAATAAGGCAGCCTTTATTACATCACTGTAATGTAGTAATTCTTTCAATTGTTAAGGTGCTTTTCTAATCTAAAAATGAATGATTATATACAACAGTACTTGTGTAATTTCTGCCTTGGGTGAGCAACGGTTTGTATATTGAGCAAAAAGACAGTAGAGCACTATGCTGAAAGAAACAAAAAACACAGCCTTCAGACCCTGGAGTAACAACATAAAGTATCAAATGCTTATGATGTATATAAAAAGATCCTTTTATATAAACCCTAAAAACATCAGTTACAATTCAGTACGAAAGCAGCTATATAAGCAGAACCAGGAATGGAACATTGCTACTCACCTCGATACCAAGCAATGCACTGAGGGCTGTGTGCAATAACCTAAGAGAAATGCCTGATGCAAATACAACTGATCAAAGCATGATCTGCTTTGTCTTGCCAAACTGCCAGCAGTTGTCCCTGTGCCCTATCTATATTTAAGAAAAACCCATCACCACATAGTGCTGTATTTCCACTACCTATTCTAAAGCTTTTTCAATGCTTGTTTTTCAACTGATGAAGACACTCTGGTATTGAATAGATAAAATATATCACATTAATGTGGATAATTAATATGAGCTGTTATTTCTGAACAAGTACACTGAGAGCAAGACACTCTGTTAAAGTTTGTAGACACTAAAATTCACATGAGATTTAGATTTTTCTCCATTTCCTTTCAGCTGTACTTAGTGTGCTGAGCCATGCAAATAAGCTGGTGTTTGGAAGAAACCCAAACATATTCTCATACTCACCAAGGAAACAACTAAGGTGAAGAGCCAGGCATAGATGAAGAAGTAGTCTCCCCCTATTTTAATAATGTAAAGCAGAAGAGATGTCACTGGCAACAGAATACACTGAGTCACAACAAACTTCTTGATAGCATCCTTAAAAAAAAATCCCAGCGTCTGAAAAGAAAGGATAAAGAATATCAGTGATATGTCAATGCAAATATTAATGTGCCACTGCGGTTAATGAACTGATCCCTTCAGATAAGACAAATGGGAAAACAACGATGCCAGTGTGGTAAGGAAATGTGAGTCAGTCAGAAAAGGTGGAAGAACATTTTCAACTCCTCTGCTAGTAGCTCCTTACACGCGCACAGACGCGAGCCCATGCAGATGCTTTCTTCTTTAGTCTGACCCAAACCCTTATTTTGTGTTGCACATTCATTAAAGGAGAAAAGAAAAATTTAGGCTTATCTTTACCAATCTATATCCCAGACATCAAGGCATTCTTAGAGAATAAGAAATACTCAAAGAAACACAGCTACTGTAAAACGTTTTGTCTTCCACTTAACAGTTGCCTCCATTCGTCTTAACTTTCAGTTATCACTATGCTAATTGTCTTAAGTGAAAATATATAGAAACCCTATTACAGATTTTCAGCAATACATTGGGCATTTTACTCCAAGCTTCCACTGACATGGAGTTACTACTCAAGTAGCTGTCTTGGGTTTTAAAATTAGCATAACTTTAATAGAAGCAATAGAAATTTCAAAGACCTCTACCTGAATGAATTTGATATAGCGACTCTGCAACATGATCAGACACACATCTAGCTCTAGAAGCTTAATATGTAAAGATCTTTCCAACAAGGCCGTACTGAAAGCATATACTATTTTAAAGAATTTGTCTGCAAATAAAAACAGGTCAACTACAACCCATTTAGCTCATATTTGCATTTTAAATCTTTCTTTACTTCCAGCTCCACAGTCTTGGAGGAGTAGAACTAGAAAATTGCACAGTGTCTTTCATCTTTGCCCAGCATATTTCCTGCTTTCTAAGGCAAATATGACCTTGAGAAAAATCCTCATTTTCAGCAAGCCATTCCTAGAGAAGGAGTCTATCTGAAGATCAGTCAATTATCATGCTAGAAATGCTAGAAATTCCCAAGTCTGGGCTGGTACCGGGTGTGAATTTGGCTCATTCACCAAGGACCAGCCCTTCAGTCTGAAATGAGAGACAGAAATTTGACTGTGTAAGACATTTAGTACCTCAGACTGAACTGGACCTGGACTGAGCCTTCAGCTCTCAGCATGAGGACCACTGTGTGGCAGTGAATATAAATGAGACCCTCCTGGGACGATGGAAAATGGAGGATCCTTTATTAATGGCTGAACAAGTTCTTATATTCCAAAAAGGTGTGGTAACAAAACATCAAAACATGGGGGGGGGGGCAGTGCAGTCCTGTTCAATCACTTTAAAGCTTCTTCCCGGGACACTTCTAATTGTTAATTTTTTCGCAGGCTTCCATCAGAACTTCAACTCCCAGCATACACCACGACCATTACACAACAAGCATCCCGTATTAACTCACTCGTAACCCCACACAACTGCTGTGAAAAAACCCTTGTAAAAGATATCATGCAGGTAGCTCAGTCAAGCACTTAATCTCCACGGTCAGTGCCAAATCTTCTCATTTGATTAGGCAGTGCTTGCACTGACAACAGTGAAGTACACAGATTGTGTGCTCCAAGAAGAAAATGCTCAGAGATACACCCAGAATACTGCTTACCCTCCCTAAAGCACACAAACCACATGAATTCTGCAGGCTCTCAAGGCACTTTTAAAAGAAGCCCACGCTGTTAAGTGCAGTATTTGGCCCTCTCCTGCACAGAGGCAGGACTTGATCAAGTTAAGCTCTCCATCAATCAGCTAGTCTGCCGACTGGCTCTAATTCTACTGCCAGTCTCTGGACTTTAGTGTGCTGAACATAAAGGGCTTGCAGATCCTGCACCAAGATGGAACTTATTCCTCACTAAGGTAGGAGAAGCAACCGAGCTGCAGGCCTGATGCAACTACTCAGGATTGACATGAGAGACAAGAGTGAGAGATGGCTTTTGATGTGTTTAAAGATTCTGAATGTCAAAAGGATGTCTAAGCTAGGCCAGAAGCAAGAACAAGGACTTTGCCCGACCTTACAATCTTTAAGGACTGCAGAACTTAAGTGATAGCTGGAGAATAATCCAAATACATTAAACAGATATTTCCCCTGAAGAAAAGATTGGTTGACTCATGCTCTGGAAACATGGGAACATTCCTTCCTCCCTTGCTAGGAGTGGATGTTAGCCTGCCAGTGTGCTCACTGTTAAGTCTACAGAAGAGAAGGGGATCCCCAGGACTCTGCTTCAGAACCATCTGGGACATGAATGGCCATGGACACCGTCATTCTGACAGCGACCATTTCCTCACTGGTAAGGGAAAAGAGTTAACACGTGGGTTTTTAGAAGCACAAGACTTTTTCAAAAGACTAGAGTGCTAAATGGAGTATAAAAGTGTTCTAATTAGTCAATTAGTGACAAACTCAGATCTTCAGATTTGCTTCCCAAAGCCCGGAGCAGCATCTGCCATTGGCCCAGTATTCAAACATCGCAGACACGTGGGGCAGACACGAGGCCAAACCAGCCTTGTTGTTTTCTGGGAATACACACACAAAATTGTGCAGTGAGAATTTTCACAGCTGGGCTTCCCTACTTAACAGTATGCCACTAAATAATTGATGTGAACCAAAATAATACTGGATGTGTCAGGACCTACACATTTCTGTTTTAAAGGGTGCAAACTGATCACTGCATTTAGAGCTTTTTTATCACTTTTTTTCTTGGTTGTTTATAAAAAGGAATATGAAACATCAATTCATCAATTTACCAGGAACGTAAGAGTTTAGAAACAAACTAATTTCACTTCTTTAGGTCTTACCTTGCTCAGTCTTCCTGCCTCCACAGAGACTGGAAGATGAAATTGGCAAATACCAGAGCATATCTACTGATATTAAAATGAGCCAAACAGATTTATCCCACATCTGCTACCCATCCAAATTTCATTCTACTGCAAAAAAACCCCCAACTAACCAACAACTTCCTAAGAGACTTGGAACAGAAAGTAATCTAGACAAGATCAGCTCGGTCCAAAGCAGAAAGCGTATCTTATGCTCTGGCATGAAATGGCTAATGATGTGTCCCAGATTGAGGTTCTTCTCCCAGAAAGAATATCTGATCTCGCGAGAAACTGATACTGACACAGGTTAAACCAAGTTGTTGAAAGAAATTAAGAAAGCCAGAGGTACCAAATGAAGAGCTGAATTCTCCAGTTTAGTAAAGGCTGATATAAGAAATCAGCAGGCGAAACAAAATGAGGAGGAGAATAATTCCTCAGTTTTCTTTCATCTGGTCAGTGTCCATAAATCAGGACTGACTCTGAAGCAGTGATCCAGACTTCTAAGGGTGGGCATATGAAGGGCAAAGAACAGTCCATCCAAAACTGAATGGGTGAGGTATGAAACATTCTTTGTCCCACCCCCAGAACACACACTCAGAGGCACAGGCTCACAGAGGTGCTGCAGCATGGGCACTCCTGCAACAGCCACAAACTGTCATTGCTCTGATTTTTATGCAGTGTAAGTAGAAGAAATGTTCCTAAAACCAACGATCTTCGGCACAGATATGGACAGACCAGTCCATCTAACCAACCTGAAGCCATTGGGTCAGTACAAGTGCTCTCTGCAATACCTGTTGATTGAAGCCATGTTTCTCTTCTATGACAAATGTATTATATAAACTCCATGGGAGACCAGTCATGGCACTGAAGAGTGTTGCAAGCAGCAGAAATACCAATGACTGAACAATCTAAAACAAAAAAACAAATAAATCCACCTGATATTTACTGACCCATAACATAAATATTCTGGGTGTTAAAAATGGATTTTAGGTCACTGGTTTAACTGAAACCGGTTAGAAGATGAAGCTAGATAAATTCACAAACGTAATTTGTGATGATTAGATTACTGCTCACTGGAATAGCTTACTAAGGATTTGGGACACAAATTTGGATACATGCTTCATCCACAGCACAAAGACGACATAAGCAGTAACCTCAAATTTCTTACCCTTTTACTGTGCAGGAAAATCAAATCTAGGATTAGTAAAAAGACAACACCCAAATAAAGAGCACCCAAAAGCCTGACCCACCACATGGTTTGACTCAAGTAGCTACAAGACTTCTAGGTTTTTAATATACAAGGCTATTTTATTTAGTAAGCTAATTGAAAAGTCATATACTGTTACCAGTTTTCAGACTCACACCATCATTGTGTGCACCAGGAAGTATCTGATATTTTTACTATAATATAGGGTAGCTAAATCCCACTTTTAACTAAATGCCAACTTTGAAATAAAAATTATTACTGCAGCATGGAACAAATGTTCTCACAGAAATATAAAGCCTGCTTACCTCATATTCTTGTCCAAATCCAGCATGACCAGAGATCTGACCAGACAGTTTCCAGAGAAAAGGAATTCCTCCACAGAGGAGAATCATCTTGAAAACAAAACCACATAGCAAAGATACAGTATGAAAGACTGTCATCTTAATGTACTAAAATTTCAGCATGATAAGGATCTTTTAAGGGTGAATAAGACAAATTTTATAATTAGGCTTTTTGTCTCCCTCTGATCTTAACAGTGATAAAGCAAGCCTGGAATATCTGGCTGAAATAAAGCATACTAGTAATTCTAACACAGCATCTCCCCTTCAGTTAACTTGCTGGGTTAATGAATCATACTTCAAAAAGGCAAAAGCTTGCAAAAACTGACATCCAGTTTCATCAGCTTTGGTCACAACAGCCTCTTTTAAGTTCAGGCAGTTCCAAAAGCCAATAAAGGATGCAAGTTTAAGCTCGAAGAAAGTGGCAAACCTGGACAGTAAAGGCCACCTCACTTGAACTGGAATGTGATAATCCCAGAACAGATTCTGAGAAACAGAAAGACACAGCTCAGCATCACAGACAGGAGCAACAACTCATCATTACAGACATGTAGAGAAGAAGCTGCACATAGCCTACACATGAGGGCTATCCATGGAAAAGCCCTCTAAGATCACTGAGTCCAGCTGTTACCCAGCACTGCCAAGCCCACCACTAACTCATGTCCCCAAGTCCCACATTCACACATCCCTCCAGGGATAGTGACTCCACTTCTGCCCTGGGCAGACTGTGCCAGGGCTTGAAAACCCTTTCCATGGAGAAATCTTTTATCCAAGATAAACCTCCTCTGGAGGGGGTTTAACTTGAGGCTGTTTCCTCTTGTTCTCTGTTCCAATGCTTGACCACCCTTTTAGTGAAGAAATACAATACCCAATATATATAATATTCAGTATAAGAAATACAATATCCAATCTAAACCTCTCCTGTCACAACTTAAGGCCATTTCCTCTGGTCCAGTCAGTCCTGGGAGAAGGACACCGGCTCATGTTCAGCTGCTGTTGACCAGCACCCCCAGGTCCTTTCCCAAAGGGCAGCTTTCCAGACATTCTGCCCCCAGCCTGGAGCACTGCTTGGGGCTGTTGTGACCCAAGGGCAGGACCTGGGAGCTGAAAACTGTTTCGAAAACTGCTCATTCAGGCCAGTGTTCAATTAGCTGGGAGCTTTAACTCACATATTCCATGTTTTTTTCCTTGGCTTTTGAACATCAGCATCACTATGACACAATCAATTCAATAATGGCAGCAGCAGTTTGAGACATACCTATTTTCCAGCTGTCTATCACCATCACAGCTGAAACAGTAGAACAACATACACACTAAGATGCTTGTTGACTTAGTAACTGGCTTTGGCTGCTGCTTAGAAAGCACCAGCATAGTCTGGATTTTGTGGCTCAGGTGTGGAAGACAGCTGGATGCACTAATTTCCTTAACAAATCAATCAGCTACCAAAATCATTGTAGACCTGTTATTACAGAAACAGGGACAGAACAGAAAGAAAAGTCAAGAGAGAAAGCAAAAGCTGTGCTTTTCCTACACAGGCAAGCACAATCACAGAATGGTTTGGGTCGAAAGGGATCTTTAAAGATCACAGAATGGTTTGGGTGGGAAGAGACCTCAGTCCAACCCCCCTGCCATAAGCAGGGACACCTTCCACTAGACCAGGTTGCTCCAAGCCCCCTCCAACCTGGCCTTGAACACTTTCAGGGATAGGGTAGCCACAGCTTCTTCATGGACCACTGACCCAAGAAACCCACCGACTCAAAAGAAGAGAAAGACTGAGAATTAGCATGAGAGTAATTTAACCAACAGAAAGTAGAATACTAACTAATAAAAGAACTATGTAACTTGTAGCCAACAAACTTCCGTTTTGTTTCCCAATATGTACAAATGGCATAAAGTTTTGATGACCAAGGAGCCAGCCTTCCGTAGGTTACCACCAGCTCCCAGCAACCCCAACTGTCTTAGCCTGTCTTTGAAGGAGAGGTGCTCCAGCCCTCTGCCCATTTCTGTGGCCTCCTCTGGACCCACTCTGGCAAATCTGTGTCTTTCATGCGCTGGAGACCCCAGAGCAGGAGGCAGCACCGTTGGTGGGATCTCACCTGAGTGGAGCAGAGGGGCAGAATCACCCTGTTACCCACACTGCTGCGGATCAGCACAGGACGCAGTTGGCTCTCTGAGCTGCAATTACACGTTGCCAACTCAAGTCCAATTTTTTGTCCACCAGGACCCTGAAGTCCCTGTTCACAGGGCTGCTCTCAATCCACTCATCCCCCAGTCTGTGCTGGTGCATGCCCTGACCCATGTGCAGCACCTTGCACTTAGCCTCGCTGAACTCCATGAGCCTGTCAAGGTCATCCTGGACAGTGTCCATCCCTCCTGCCCATCAGCCGCCCTACTGACCCTGGTGTTAGCTGCAAACCTGCCGAGGGTGTCCTCAGTCCCACTGCAGATATTATACAGCATTCACCCTAGTATGTACCCTCGAGAACCACCACTGGTTTCCACTTGGAAACTGAGCTTTATCTCTTTGGATGCAGCCATCCAGCCAGTTCTTTATTAATCTAATAGTCCATCTGGCAAATCCAATTTAGTGGCTACAGCGTTGTGGAGGACCATAACAATAGGCCTGGATGAAGATAAGCACAGACTGCAGACTTGGCTCTTTGAATAGCAGGGCACTAAATTCAGTGGAAAAAGAATTGCATTTCAATCATGTATATTTTCCTTAAAAACAACAAGGGAACCTGTTTTGGCTAGAGCTCTTGAAATCAAGATAAAGCTTCAGAACTTTCTGACTCATTGCATTTGCTAAGCGGTACCACCTTACCGTGCCCACCAAACCACTGCTGGAGAGCAGCTTCGATTTACAAATTAAACACTGCCTCTAAAGTTGCTCAGAAACACAGAAGCTTTTCAAACTCACATAAGAATTGCCTCGAGTTTTACTCAGCATACCAAAAATCCCACAAAAAGAAAATAACAGACTGCACTGACACAACATCCTTACAAGTACATAGAAAATGAAACAAAGTACAGGTTGGGCTGCACAAAGGAGATCAGGAAATGTGGAAGGTAAGAGGTGTTACAAGTCTTAAGTACTGGGTTTGCATCATCATTCTACAGTTACATGACTGACTATTTTACAGTCCTATTTTCATTAGCTTTTATGACTGTCGTTTTTGCTTCCTTAAGTTTACCATGAAATAGGATCATACTTCAATTTTACTTGGCAATGCCAAGCACTTCAGGATTCCTTTTTGACCCAGTTGTGCTACTGATGAGCAATGCATTTCAGCAGCGAGAATTAGCATGAGAACATGCTAATGAGAACTTTTGGAACAAAGTATATATGTATGTGATTTTCAAACAGTCTTAAGAGTCTTAGAGACTTCTAACTCAGTGGTTCTGTTTTTTTCATACATGTGAACATTACTTGCCCAATGTAATTCTTATATTTCAGAAGTATCAATTGGTACTCTCCTTGTTCTCACAAGCTTCTCTTTTTATCTTCTACTTAAATTTTATCTAAAAATGAAAGTACTTGCATCCTTCCAAACACAGGGAAAGGTCTGCATTTTAACAATTTAAAATAGCTCTCATGCTGCTTCATTATTTGGCAACGGAAACCATAATATATTAAATACAATAAAATAATAAAACGTAAGGTAATGTTGTAGTTGTGCAGTATGACTCAGCACTGCAGAGAGAAATTACGTGCTGTCTGAATAATTATTTCTTATATAGCAAATACAGCCACAAATAAGGAACACAAAAATGTCAGTGTTTGCCATAAGACGCCAGAATGCCAATGGTGCAGCTACATGGGATCATTAAGAACCAAAGTGTTTCACAGTTCAAGTACATGAAAAATATCATATGCAAGGTACTTACAGTGCCCTCAATCTCTGAATAGAGGCCTGACCAAAAGCTGAAAGTACTTTTGTCCAGCTGATAGAGACGAGATTTTTCAAATGTTTCTGAATCCATGATCTGTCCCAATTCTTGTGGTACATGTGTTGTTGTTCTATATACCCGTCTCTGAAAAATTGAAGAAACTAAAGTCTACATCTAATATTTTTAAGGAGACAAGATTTAAAAGTAACATCTAACATGATTCAATGGGCCACCACGGAAAGTTTAAAGAAACCAAAAAAAAAACAACCAACACACAAAGCAACAAATATTCCTAAATGCCTGTTTTCTATCAAGTTCCAAATACAAAACTGAAGCATAATTATTAACGTTACAACCAGGAACTGAGTTGCTGACTTATTAACTTATTTAGAATAGTTCAAATACAGATCACACAAACTGATTTTTCCACAGGATGTGACTTACTGCACCACAGTAAAGACTAAGCAGAATTTGAAACCAAACACCAGATCCTCCAATGCAAACCATGAGACTTCACCAGAACACAGATCTACAGCGTGGCTGCACAAACGAGGTGCTATTTCATTCTCAGTACAGAACTTGCCGCTTGAAAATTTTTAAAGAATAAAAGTCTTTTCCCTCTGATGCCTTATCTTGTTTCAGTATACTTACCCCTTCTCAAATAGTACTCTCTGTCACTTCAAAACACATTCTCCCTCTGCCCGGGGCACCAGTCTGCAGTGTCCCCGATCACAGGGCTCACAGGAGCTGGCAGCACCGCTCCCTGTCCTCTGCAGCGCTGCCCACCCGGGCCTGGCACGGACAGGTGCGCGGGGATGGGGCCGCGTTCTGGGCGCTGGAGACACCCCGGTGTGCGGCTGCTGCTGAACCTGCCAGGGCTGACCCTGCTCTGCCCCACGGGCAGGATGGGGGTGGAGAACCTGCTGGCAGGAGACAGCCAAGACCCGACAGAAGGGACACTCCGTGTTGTGTAATGATATACTCTGCCATACGAAAAGGGGGGTGGGACGTGCCTTCCAGGGTGGCTATCACTCGAAGGCCGCCCAGGCATCGCCTTCTCCTGGAGGTGGCGAGCGACGGCCTGTGCAGCGCTTGCGGGGTTCCCCCCGCTCTGTCCTTCACCTGTCGTTACTTCAACCCACGCGTTTCCTCATTTTTGCTCTTCCCGCTCTCTCAGCTGTCCCGGGGAGGAGAATCGAGCTTCTGGGGGTGCTGGGCCGCCAGTGACCCCACCGCACTCACACAACTCATCGTTGTGAGCATCCTCACCACCCGCTGAGGCCGCACCCCGGGACAGGGCCGAGCCCTCCCCAGGCAGGCGACAGGCCTCGCGTCGCTCGGCCCCAGCCCCGGCCCCCGCCACGTGAGGCTGGGCCGGGCCCGGCACGGCCCCGGCCCGCCGGCTCCCATCCCCACCGGAGCCCTGCCGACCTGCCGGTGAGCCAGGAAGGCCTCCCAAAGGTAGACGGCCCAAGAGAAGAGCAGCACGGAGCAGAAGATGCGGCGCTCGGCCGGCAGCTCTGCCCACAGCTCCCCGGACAGCGCCATCGCCGCTCCGCCCGCCGTGCGCTGCGGCGCCGCCTGGCGGCCGGAGGAGCCGCGGGAGGAGGGCGAGCGGGGGGGGGCGGGGCGGCCCTGAGGGGCGGGCTGGGCTGGGCTCAGACTGGGCTGGGCAGGGCTGGGCTGGCTCGGCTCCGCTCGGGCCGGGCTGGGCTGAACTCGGCACGGCTCGGCTTGGCTTGTCCACTCCAGTCAGGAGCCCACAGGGCTGGGTCAAGGCACATGGAGGTCAGCCTGGCGAAAATCTGAGTGTCAATGCACCAGATGTTTAAATTATTTTTCTCAAATTACCCAGACTACGCACAATAATGCATATAAAAGCTTGCTAGTACTTGTCCAAATCCTTTTACAGCAACACTAAGAGAAGCACAA
>NW_016690360.1:2318989-2382110 GCF_001604755.1 Lepidothrix coronata
GCTGGGCTGGGCTGGGCTGGGCTGGGCTGGGCTGGGCTGGGCTCAGACTGGGCTGGGCAGGGCTGGGCTGGCTCGGCTCCGCTCGGGCCGGGCTGGGCTGAACTCGGCACGGCTCGGCTTGGCTTGTCCACTCCAGTCAGGAGCCCACAGGGCTGGGTCAAGGCACATGGAGGTCAGCCTGGCGAAAATCTGAGTGTCAATGCACCAGATGTTTAAATTATTTTTCTCAAATTACCCAGACTACGCACAATAATGCATATAAAAGCTTGCTAGTACTTGTCCAAATCCTTTTACAGCAACACTAAGAGAAGCACAAAAATTAACACTGACTGCTCTAGTACTCACTGATTTTCTCTCCTGGGCCTATTGCAGGCAGCCCCTTGGCTGTCTCTCAACAGCTGTTTTTTATCTCTGTGCAATGCAGTATCATCGACTCTAATCCTACTATAGTAAGCTCTGTTAAGTCCTTCCTAAAATAAAGCAGGCTGGCATACCACATCTTCCATAAAGTCATTTGTTTGGCTGCTTGCTCTCCCATTGCAGAGAGCTACTGCTGCAGAGAAATTCCCATAATGTGGGTTCCTTCCTTTTTAAGAAACAGGGAAGAATTCAAGGGATTTGCTGCTCCTGGTCATGCCACCAGGGATCTGCCACAGAGGCAAGCAGCTGCTACGGACCATCCCTGGGGATGAGCTGAGGTAGCAGTTAACTTGGCACATAGTAGTGACTGACTCATGTGAAGGACCATGAACTGGGCTTCCCAGTACAAGAGAGACATGAAGCTACTAGAGTGAAGGGCTATGAAGGTAACAAAGGGACTGGAACATCTGTGATATGAGGGAAGGGTGACTCCTCAGTGTTTTACAACACTTTAAGCATTTCTTGTCATGGCTTTTGCCTAACTCAGTTCATTCTGAAGGTAAGCACACCTCTTTTCCTGAGTCAGAATAAACCAAAAATGTTTTGGGAAATAAAAAGCTACAGACCTACAAGGAATCAAGGGTTTATTTAGAGCCAAAACACCTGCTTCATATTTGGTCTCTGTAATGCTCTATGAAGACAGCACAGTGCTGCTGAAATCCAGAGTTCACCCAGCACCACTGAGGACACGTGCCACGCAGAGCACAGCGACTGTGTAACACAGAGAGACACATTACAAGGGGCGTTAATGAATGCTCCTGTTTAGCCAGTTCTTGATATGGCATTTTAGTATCAGTCATTCATCTAGTGTCTACCAGTTCAAAGTATAACAGAACCTGTTTGTGTATTTTTTTCATTAACTTTTAATAAAATAATGCCAACTTAATTTTCTCATTTTCTACCAGTTACCTTTGTTACTATTTAGCAGAATGACCTGTAAAACATACTGAAGCCTAGCGTTTTTCTCAAGTTAGTATGTCCCTGCAGAAGAAATACTGCCAGGGCAGATGAGGCAGGGCTACTCCTAGTCAGGCCTGCTACTGGCTGCCACTTTTCTCCTTTCATAGAGGAAGCTCTAGAAATTCATCCAAGATGGCCATGTCAGAACCCTCCCTGGCACTGCACTGCATCCCAAATAATCCCTTACCTACCTTCCTTCTCTACACTTGTAAATCTTAAGATAATTTCAAGAAGAGCAAACAGCTCTCCTGTCCCACCTCACCCCCTCCAAACTCAGGGAATACTGTTGTGGGAAGTCAGGAGAGCAGAAGGGCTCAAAGGCAGCAGTTGTAAACTTTAGGGGGGAGACCAGGTTTAGCACCTCACAGGGCCAGACAAAGACAAGGTGGTTTAATTACAGACTCCCCTGCTCTCTGTCATAACCCTGCTCAGATTCTTGACAAGACATTGGAGGACTTAACTGGAAATTGAATTTCTCTTGAAGAATTCAAGGTAGTCAAGATGCAGAATTTGCGAAATAACGTCACAAGGCCTTACCAGCATCATAAAATTTAAAGATCTTGCACGAGCAAAGGCAAACAGAAAACAACAGGCAAGAAAACCCATGGAACTAACCCGTTGGCTCTGCTGAGCCCTACCAGGACAGAAGTCAGCCTGGAAGGTCTCTCTTTGTAAAGGTATTTACAGTTTTTTACTAACCATGAGAACATGGCAGGGTAGCCCCATAGCCTTGGGGAATTTCGGCATGTACAACCAATAAACATGTTGTGGTCCAAAAAAATCCACACACTAAAAGGCAGTAATTTTAAAAATGGAAGCAACATTCCCTGATTATGAACTTGCATCTGTGTTTCCTGAGTTATCTGCTGTTCACAGTAATTCTTTTTTTTAGGAAGTCAATGTGAAGGTGTTCCTTTACTGTGGAACAAAACATTTCTCTGGTATGTTTGAAAGCAAGAAGCTGGAAATGTTACATCTTCACTGTAAGACAAGTTCTGGTAGCCCTTGGAAAGGAAAATGATGGCCTACCTCGTGGCATGAAAACAGAAACAGACAGTTAAAAACTCTTCAGACCATTACCCTTTTGTGGTCTCCTTTCCTGGTGCCCACCCATGACAGGCAATTAGATCAGACAAGTCCAAGAAGAAATTGGGATAAAGATGTGGATTCAAGCTGTACAGTTTTGATGCTGTGACACCTATTACCTAGATGATAAACAAGTGGAGTTCAAAAACTGAAATACACTCTCAGTCTCTGAACTGGGCAAGATATAATTTCTGTAACAAGGAAGGATCTGACTGACCAGTGCTGCACTGGTATCTTTCAACAAAAATATGAACACCTTGAGCCCACTCATTAAAAGTCCTGGCAGTGCATGGGGTGCCACATCACCACAGGAAAATGCCTCCAAGATGCTTTTGTGCAGCCCCTGAGGAAAACCCACTCACCACTTTCTAAATGCAACTCTTGGACTGAGGAGTGTCACATGACTTGTCTCCACATCTAGCAGACAGAAATGATGTTTGTCTCCGTCTACTCCTGTGGTATATCCCAGCCTATGGAAATAGCAGTAATTGAACAGCAGCAACCTACTTCATGGGCTCTGTAACACCAGATGTGCAACAGGTACCAGCCTGCCCTGTGTGCAGTGGTGGTGATTTACACGCGTGCGGTAACTCATTTGGCAAGAGCAGAATTATCTCTGAGGAAATGAAAGTTTCACACACAACTGGTTCCATGGGATTATGGAAATGTCACAGAATTCATGTGTAGTATGCAAAATTCTTCATGTATCAAGTGGCAGGACTAAATTTTTAATAGAAAAGCTGGAACGCTGAAGAAGTTTAATACACAGTTTAAGCACAGTAGGATTGTATAAGTGTAATTTTGTATGATTTTGTACAGTTCTTTGGTGGTAAGTTTGCAGCAGAGCTTATATGAAGAGCACACCGGAAATGCAAACTCAGTCACAGAATTAAAATGAAGCAGAAAAGCTTCCACCATGCCAGGCAGAAACTTTTGTGTTCCTTATTTTTGGACAACTTCTGTGGTCCCAGAATCTTTCCAATTATAAAAAGAACTGACAAACTAGGTTTTATTCACTGTCAAAAAAGCTAACCGGGGAACCCAAAATGTGCACTGATACTTTCATATGACACAACTTCCTTGGAAGTCTGGCAACACTCGTCACACACTCAGGTGGTGCCATACAGTCTCAGAAGCACCTTCTGCCTTTAAAGGAACACGGATTTTCTTGTCCCTAATTGGCAAGTGCTTTCTGCCTGTACTAATTATAAATCTTTCAAATGTGAAAAAAGCACAGAGAATGTTGTAAAATAAAATGTAATACTTTACTTTTCCGTATCTATTTCATCAGTCTGATAAATTATCTACAAATGCATAAAACTTAAGCAACATTTTCCAATGCACTCAGAATGGTCCCAAACTCAATTACAAGTAAAGCACATTAAAGATTTACTGTACAGTAAACAAATGGGTGAAAAACTGTAATTTATTGAAACTCATAACTCAAAAAATATAAGATGCTGTAGTGTACAATATGTTACACAAAGCACCCTAGGGTGCACATTCAAGTCAAGTAATAACTCCATCACCCCCCAAACCCTGGTACCCCAGTACTTGTTCCATATACAATCATGCACATTTACTCTTCAAGAGGAAGCCCCCAGTATTCTGATGTATTAAATAGCACCAAAATCAGCATTGTTCATTGAAAAAATTGGGGGAGCTAAATTAACTTGGCCAATACTTTTGACAGATATTATACATTCATGGAATTAAACAGTCTAAACTAACCTAAAAGTGTGTACTGTAACAATTACTGTTCTAATTTGAAGTTCTCCCCATAAAGCAGTAGTGGAGGCAATATGCTCTAAGTAAAGCTACTTACGTACTTCCTACACACAGCTCATCTGCCTTTTTTGTTGGAAATAAGTCTATGAGAGGTGTGGAAAACTTGGATCTTTCAAGAACAACTACTGGTCGTAAGTAATGCAGCTGTTTTAAGGCAAGGTCTCCACAGTCTGTTAGGGCCTTGTCCAGGATTGCCCTCAGATTTTCTAAAGAAGGGGCAGATGAGGACTCTGACAGCAAGGGCTGGATCTCTGTTAATTCCCCAGGATTATTCGGGGTTATGATTACATTTTCATCATTTACAAAGTTGTTTACTGGTGTATCCCCCTGACTGTCTCCCTCTTTTTTCAAGGTTTCATCTACTGGCAACTGCTCAGAAGACTCCCATTCTACTACCTCATCACAATCATCATCATCGTCATCATCTTTTCCCTCACTTTCCTGAATAAATTTTAAAAATGAAGACTCAAATCCCATTGGTTTATATGTCTTTAAATCAAATGGTTTGGACACTGGAGGCTTCTGAAATTTGTCTTTTGTAGCACAAAGTACATTTCTTTTCCCATTCAGATTAATTGCACTATGCTGACATCCTTCTGGGTCTTTCTCTTTTGGCAACTCTAATTGTAAACTGGAGAAACAAGAGCTATTCTCTCTTTCACTGTTTTCAGAAAAATCTTCAGTTTTAGACACAGCTGTCTCCCTGACATTAGGCTCTTCAAAACAGGTATTGTTTGAACTGTGGTTATATTTTGAAGTGCCTGAATGCACAAAGGCACTGGCATCAAAACTCGCACTACTAGGTGGACTTTGTTTTTGGTCTTCATTGCTCACTTTTGGAGGATCACTGGCAGGGTCTGGAACAAGAGCTTTGTCACTTTCCTGCACAGGCTCAGGATTAGCTGATTTATCCTCGTTAACTTCTACACCTTTTCTATCCAAGTCTGAAGCTGTGTCAGAGCAAGACTGCTTTTCAATCATGATGCCACATTTCACACAAAGAACAAGTTTCTGAAGGCGCTGCTCTATGTACACGTTGGTCATCTGGTGTGTGCGCTTATAGTGCCTCACTATGCTGCTTTCCAGCTTGACAACAGACAGACACCCCTGGACCATGCAGGGATACTGGGTCTGGTTAGACTTCTCTTTGCACATTTGTAGGGCTTCCTCTTTCGTTTTGAAACTCAGCAAATGTTTTTCTCTACTTCTGCTAATTCTTTTAGCTTTTTCTTTTAGTTGCTTTCCATTCTGCTTGCTTGTGTCAAAGCTGTCTTTCAAATAATTTTGCTCATTTTTATCTTTATCTTCATTATCGTCCTCCTCTTTCCGATTTCCAAAGAGACTATCATAATATTCACTGTGTCTGAAATACACGTGTTGAGAATAGTTACTGTAATTTGTGAAAATTCGATTGCAGCCATTAAGGTCACAATGGATTTCAAAATCTTTGTTTAATTTTTCTTCATTGGCATGTTCTTCTATTAGATGCTGTTTAAGCTTATTAAACGTATAAAATACAGCAGGGCAGTGGGCTTGGTTACAAGCAAATCTGGCAGACTCAGCTTCAGAAAGCAGTTTTTGATCCTCTAAGATTTCATTGTGGAAGTCACTACAATGCTTAGCAAGAGCTTTAGAACACAGAAAACGCTTACCACACTCTTTGTGTTTGCATGCAAATATTTTTTTACATTTGACAAGTTCCCTTTTAGTTCTCGCTTTGTCTTTGTCTAAGCAGAGCTGTTCCTTATTGTACTGGTGAACGGTTCTGTAATGGCGTATCAAACCCTTCTGGTTTGTAAATGCCGAGTTGCAGCTTTTATGTATACAATGAAATGGTTTGTGGTACTTATGCAATATGTAACATAAGTTTCCTTTAGCAACTGTTCTTTTGCTTCCTCTTCCCTGTCTTGCTTCCAGTTCTTCCCTATGAGTGTCCAGAGAAGCTATGTTGGATGCTTTTCTTGTTACATTATTGTCTGTCTCTTCACTGGACTCCAAGTCTGTCTCAGAACAGCAGTCATCCTTCTTCGGGTGACACAGTTGTTCAGAGTGGTCTGAATGATCAGTGAATCCAACGCTGTTTGCACAGGCAGGTGCTGGAGCAGTGCCATTTTTATGCATGTCCTCTGCACATAAACCTACATGATCAAGTTTTTCATTAGGACATACCTTGTGAGCCACCCTCTCGCAGCCAATTTGATGTTTGTTTCTATAGTGAATTCGAAGGTGTGTTTTTCTTGTAAATGACCTTTGGCAAATATGACACTTAAATGGTGAATATCGATGCTGGAACATATTTAGCTGAAGAACCATTTCCTTTGAATAGTTATGCTTTCTAACATAATGCATTAAGAGAGCTTCTCTGGTCACAAACTCACATGTACATCCATGACATTCACAGAAAAATGGTTTAGCTGCCAGCTGAGTAAGGTACTGGCTGGGTAAATTATCTTGTTGCTCTTGAAGCTGAAATTTTGAGGTAGTTTCATCAACTAACTCAGGGCACTTGGCATCCCGAGATGAATAGCCTCCAAAAGGTTTGTATCTTGAAGAATTCTGAATGTTAGCATTTTTTAAGCTTAGATGTTTCAAACCTAACATTAGTTCCAACATGTTATCTTCAATATTTGATTCTTTAGAACTGTCATAAAAAGACGTTTCTGGGGAAGAAGGACAAGTTTCCTCCCTCAGACCATTGCTTCCTTTACCATCTACAGCACAACACACACTTTCTGGAGAGTCAGCATTTGTATCGGAATTATGACCTAACTCTGTATTCATGTCTGTAGGGGATTTACTGTCCTGAGCATCACTCAACAGATTGAGAAAGTATTTAGTTTTCATCTCCATATTTCTTTTACCTTTGAAGTTGTATGGATGGGCCCTTCGAAGGTGTTTCTGCATACTCCTGGAATTTTTGTGGATGGAACAGCAGCCTTCAAAACCACAGGAAAGGGTTTTTTCATCAAAGCAAACCGCCACATTGGAACACTGTTGTTTCACATTTGCTGGATGGAAGACTCCTTCCTGGGACACAACTAAACCTGGAACTGACTGGCTGTGAGCCACTGTTTCAAGCAGCAGAGGAGACACCTGACCTTTGCTTACTGCTGCATCTGCTCTGTGCTCCCCACAATGCAGGCTGAAGTTACTTTCGCTGTTTAGATCTTCACTGTCGGAGAGAGATTCTTCCTTCACTTCTGGAATTTCCTGCGAGCCTGAGGGATCCAAGTTATCATTGAGACTGGAATTTTCAGATTGTTCAAGCAGTTGAGACTCTGGGAGATAACTGCATTTGTCTTTTGAAATCGACCTCTCAAGGTTCAGCATTTGTTTCCCTTCCCCATTTGACACTTGGATATTATGCGCTGCGAGGTGATTCTGAAATTCAGTTTTTGAATAATAAAACTTTTTGCAACCAAAGAAGTTGCAAGTGTATGATGCATCTCTGAAGTGCTGTGCCTCGTGATGGTAAAGCTGCCCTAAGTCACTGAAAACAATATTACAGCCATTTAGCTCACATTTATAGCGAAGATCGTCGTGTGTTTGTTTGTGATTGAGAAGCTCATTAACTGACCCAAACCTGGCGTAGCAGTCCATGGACACACACATGTATGGCTGAGGCCCACAGTGCACGCGCTCGTGCTCCCGCAAGTGGAAGGACGTCATGAAGTGCCGGCGGCAGAAAGCACACTTCTCCCTCCTGTTTTTCATATCCAAGTAGTGTTTTGCATTCTCATCATTGTTTTGATGTTCAGCTTTCAGATGTACACTTAAGTACTTAAACTGTTTGAACACTCTAGAACAATCTGTCCCAGGACATGGGTAGATGTCTCTGTCTTGCAGCTGGCAATTTTCCAGTTGGCTGAATGTGACATATTCATGTGTGTCATTGTCAAAGCTTTCAGGGAACTGTGACTGGTGTGACCTTTCCTGAAATGCCGGGGGTGGGCTGCTAGAAGCTGTTGTATTTTGTGGTGATCTCTCTTTTTTCAGAATTATTTTCTTTTTAGGTCTGTGTGTTCTACTAGGTGGCATTTTAACATGTTCCATTACATGTGGTACAAAAAATTCCTTTCTCTTGAACCTTTTTGTGCATACGGGACATGTATAAACACCATCTTCCATATGCATCTTCGAATGATGCAGTATTCTGGCCTCTATACACTCCCTTTTGCAGAGCACACAAAAAAACTTGTATTGAAGCCATCTCTGGTATCTTTCTGAAGAACCAATTGGTTTTTTTATTCTTGCTTTTTCCTTAGGGTGGTTCATTGTATCTTTCCCATCATAATATTTGTGTTCTTTTGTCTCATCATAGTCACTAAAGAAAGTTTCTAACATGTCAGTTTCATTGAGTGACATATGACAACCGGCATCATCTTCGGAATCAGAAGCTACCTTGCCTAACAGTTTAAGGCAATGCCGCTTTAAAGTCTTCCAGTCCCAAAATTCAGGATCAAATGGCCAATATGCTTTCAAAGCTAACAGCAACTCACAGCGGAGTGAATTTGGAACCACTGCATTCTCTTCATCAAATTTTTGGTCTGGTTGCATATAGAGCTCTTCCAATGCATTAAATCCACTCAACGTTGGCTCAAGTAAAAATTCCGTAAGCTGACAGGCTCTTCTAACTTCAAGGTCTTCTGGTAAAAGGCATGCAATTGTTTTACACACTGATGTCTTCATTTCATCGCTTCCACTGGATCTGATCTGAAGGGCTCTCACACATAACAAAACAGACACAGCAAGTCCCGCTTCTTCTGCCTGTTAAAAAAAAAAAACAAACCAACAACAGAAAAACACAAACAACAAATGGTCACAAAACAAATGTTACTTTTCTTTAATAAGTACATTCTTTCTAGAAAAAAAAAGCGTGCATCCAACAGACTACAGCTCATTCTGAATGCATTTGGGCTTCTGACCATCAAGTGTCTGGAGTCACTGAGCACCCTCTAGAGAGCCGCAGTTTATCTTATGTGAGGAACCTCTTTTGCTTTTCAAGCAATGGGAACCACTGCACACTTAATGCAGTCTGGAGGAGTCACACAAACTAGTTTAGGCACCAGATGTTGCAAAATACCTTTCTAACTCCTCTCTCTCTCTTAACTGAGTGATTCTCAACCATAACTCAGATAACTGAAAGAGAATGGTGTAAATCTTCTATGTACATCCCTCCTGCACCATCCACACTGGATATTAATTCAGAACATAGGGTACTGTGTAATAAGGAAATTTACATAAATTCACTCCCTGAAATAAAATAACCTTCCAAGCAGTACAGTAGCAGAAATGATTCATGAGGAAGGTAAGTGGTGTTTCACTTCCAAACAGTTTCTGAGCAGTCTGTGCAACTCTGAGGTGTTGCTCAATAGTATTGGGAGGATACTTACATTAATCACATGCTGATTTAAGAAATTATATATTCCAAATTCTACCTGGACAAAATTGAAAGTTACCTTGTTCCAAAGGCATATTTTTCAGCATAAAGAATCTGAATGCATGCAGTAACTATTTAGCTATTTTTAGTAAAGATAAGTAACAGTGAAGATACTTATGAACAACTTAGGAGAGTTGACATGTGGCTACCACAACCACACCTGCACCAGCCCAGACTGTAATCATCCAAAAGAACTAAGAACAGGTTAACAGGATTAGCAAGCTCTTATACTCAGCATTCACTGCCCACCATACATCATGCTGTGCTTCTTTAATTCAGAAGAAATTTAAAAGGGTTAGCAGGAAACACAGAAAAACCTGGTATATAGTTACCAATATATTATGATTTATATAGAAACTGCACACTCATGCATGTCTTAAAAGTAGAAATGGGCCAACTTTAAAGAAATCAGGACCAAATACATCTCTGTGCAATCCCTGGTGGAATGCATCTCTGCCAAATAGAGTTCTGGACTCCATGACCTGTCAAAAGGACAATTATGCAATCCTTCTGATTCTACTCTGACTCTAAACCAGAGCTCTGGCACTTGCTCTGCTCTTGTCAGCTCACACTCTGTAACTCATTTGGGTCACAGTATTGACTCCAGACAGTGAAAGAGACTCACAGACAAACAAATCTGAAACTGGAGAGAAATGGAATTGAAAAAAGGAATCTTGTATGTTTAATCCATCTTAAACCTGAATTAACCCATGGCCATGTCAGAATGCAAAGAGCATGCCGGGTTGGCCTCCTGAGATCAATTAGTCTTTCTGTTAGTACTTAAACGGGGATGACAAGTTTATAAAAATTGCTGTCAAGCATCTTTTGCACCTTTCTGTGACATTCTAGAGAGAGGCATCAGAATAGAAAGTAAAAGTCCAGATGTGATTGTATCACATATTTTGAGGAAGATATATTTTCTTAGAATAGAAAAATATGAGACATTCCAGTCAAGTCTCCATCTCTTAGAGATGTTGCAGAAAATTCTTGTGTGCCTGGCTTCTGAACAGGCAGCAGATCAAAACACAGCTATGCTTTGTTTGCAAAATCCTATCATATGTACTTTCAAAGCAACAAAACTAACCCTCCACATTGATTGAAGATCACTTCACAGGATCAGGCTGACACAAAAGTACAATGGCAGGTGTTTTCCATAGATTTTTATTAGTACATTATTAGGCACTTAATCAGAAAGAATGATAAGTTATATTTCTAATCAGTTCAGTGGAATTATTAAGAAAATAATAAATTCATGTAAACAGCTCTGGCTGTGTCCAAAGACTCAGGACTGTAGCTTACTTACTTCAGATTGTATGACTCTTATCAAGAAAAATAGATGCTGTAGTGTTTTGGCGATGATGCCAAACTGACGACATCTCTCCAAAAAGGAATCTAAAGAAGGATCTATTCTTCTCTGCAGCTTGCTCCAGAAAAGTGTCAGTTCCCTGCAAAGAGTTGAAAGCAGAAAGTAAGAACATTGCAGATGCACACAATTTGTGCAGTCACACACTTCGTTTCAGAGCTGACTCCAGGAAAAATTTAAGTGTTATTCAAGGACAGTACACATTTCAATCAGGTCCTGATCTCCAAGCAGCACTGAAGAGGACTATTCCTAAACAAGCACAGGATCAAAACCCAACATATCTTCTAATACTGGGGAAAGACATTGGGATTCATCTCGTTTAATGCAGGCATCTATTGCTGCACGGACCTTGTTTCTAGACAAGAAAAACAGTCCCACACTTGTGGAACTTTTACTTTTCACACAGAAATTTAAAAAGGGTAATATGAATCATAATGGAACATAGCCACTTCTCTTCCACTAGACAAGGAGCTTAGCTGCTGACACCTGCATCCAGGTGATGTGGCTGCCACTAAAAGGGCCCTCCCACAGAACACCCTTTGCAAAGCATCACATAAGGGATCTGTAAGCTGAAGGCGTCTGCTGTCTGTGAGCAGTTCTGTACTTTGCTATTCATACCATGAGAGCACAAAGCTGTTCTGTTAAGCAATTTATTATAACCAAAGTAGCACAGCCAATGAAGGATGTAACCTATTGCTGTTGCTCAGCCACCACATGGAGTGCCCAAAAGCAGTAGAGTAGTAGAGCCATAAGACCTCTCTCTCTTATATCATTTGAAAAAAACTTTTCTTCCTTTGATAGAGCAAACTTGACCTTTGCTAACTTACCCACTGTGTGCATCAACTACACACACAGGCTTCCAGGTGCAAGGTCAGTCACAGCCTCAAGAACCAACTATCAAGAACACATATCCAGGAAAACTTTAAACCAAACACTGGTGAGGTTCTTCCTCTGTATTACTGCAATCCTACTCTTCAACACTAAGCCTAAAGAAAGGGAATGGGGTCTATCCTGGATCAGATCTGGGATATCATTTTGCTGCACAAAAATGGACAATGTTTACTGGTAACAGTTTTTGTGGATTTTGTTTGGAGTTTTTTGTCTGCATTATTTAAAGGCCTTGAAATGCAATTAACACCCTTTCATAACCAGAAAGAGACAGCTGAGAAGCCAGACAGGCCTACGAGGAATTACCATACAAGCATTACAACCCAGGATGTTATAATTTTAAATCCTAAAATAGAACTAGAGAGAAAAAAAAAAAAGGTAGACACTCAGAATATCAGTAATGTCTTCTACTACCCTTTAGCCCCCAAAAGCTGACAAAATGTAAAATTTAATTAAACGTCAGGATGACTAATATGGAGGAACTGTATGAAGCGAAGCTCATGCAAGAAAAGCACAGAATATATATATAAAAGTATTACAAAAAATTTTAACTCAGCATTACAACAGAAAAAAATGAACTTGAAATATAGTTTATCAAGACATCACTTGTTTTATATGTCTATTTATTACACTGATGTCCTTGGGAGCTGGGAGAATAGCAAGAAAAGGGCTTCACTCTGAGTAACCTCTTAGTGCTCTGCAAAAATGCCTTGAGAATAAGTTTTCAGTGTTTGCTCTGTTCTTTTTCTCATACCACCCTTTCTTTCTGCAAAGCTAAAGCATCTTGCTGGAAAGGATCAAGGATGGTGATGAAGAAGTGTTCCTCAGATAATCTTCACATATATGGAAAGATAAAACCAGACAACTCCAAGTATTTGGGCAGTGCAGAGAACAGAAAGATCTCCAGACAGACAGGTATCTAGCAGTACTTAGAAGTAAAAAAAAATAAACTTACCAACATATCACACCAGAGAGAGGTTTTTGAAGCTGTGCTTAGCTACAGTTCACACCTAAGGCAACTTGTGTTAATGGTAAAGGTAGATTATTTTATGGGTTGATGAACTGCCTGGCTGCCTGGACACTGTGGCAATCAGCTCACTCAGAACCACTGCCTAGAGCAGCATTACTTCTGCGACAAAGTTTCAAACACAGCAGGTACCTCTAGTCTTAAGAGCAGCCTTACATATTGTTTTATGAATCTCAGCAAGAACCAGTGCAAAATTTTCCAATTTTGGTGAGGAATAACATATACAAACCTAAGTTTGCTTTCATCTTCAGCTGTGAAATAAAGCTTGACACCGAGAGCTAACTCACATACCAAGATGGTTTGCTGATCTCCTGGAGGTACAGGCTTGAGGCTCCAGGATGATCTGAGCTAAGCTAAGCTATTCAAACAGCTTAACCTCTCCAACTATGCAAGAATCATAGTCAGAGGTTTGTGCTGAGATGGGGAGTTAGCACTGCACCATCAGAGAGATGGTGAGGCACTGAAGACAGAGGCAGATTTGAAGAAAGGAGGCAGATTTTCCCTTCCTAGACAGAGTGATATTACAGTTGAAGAGGTTTAACACCTTCCAGAAGCCCCAGTGTTGCACTTGTCCCGTGGAACTTGTCTGACCACTAGGTAATCAGCATTAATCTGCAGAAAGGTATGCAGTTTTGGCTGGGTAAGATAATGTGCTTACCGCAAGTCAGAAGGGCCAGAGTCAGGACAACAGATAAGGCAGCCTTGTGAGTTGTCAAGAATGGACCTTTTGCTTTTTAGCAGCAGCAAACTGTCAGGATTGGCTCAAGTATGAGTATGGGAGAAAAATTTTAAGTAGAGTCTAAATCATCAGCAGATCAAGAGGAGTACAATAACCATTCAACTACAATCCTGTTTGAACCAGATAAGACCTTCTTTGAAGTGAAATAAGCAATTGCTGCTCCTTAAAAACAGCAGTTGGTCACAGAAAGGAGAATGTGTTCAATTTAACTCGTCCTTTATGCACTGTATATGTTTATGCATTACATTTAACTCATTAAGTGTACAGTTATGTATTTAAGCCTATATAATGGCTCGCAAGCACCCGCTAGCATGTCGTTCCTCCACATTAGTTTTAGCTGCAGGATGATACCAAATATCCACTGAGTCTGCCTTCACATTTCCTGTCTTTCCAGCCTGCTCTGGCATGTCATGCTTTTGATGGAGTTTAATTTACCAATGCAGTGAAAGCAACATTACCTTATCTTTTCTCCAGGGTACTGATCCAAATCAGCCCTGCAATGATTTCAGTGAATTCCAGAGTTTGCATGGAGCACAGCTCCTCATTTTTGTGAGCCTTAATGCTCACTAAATCTGTAACGTGGAATATCATGCCTCATCAGTTAAACTGGCTGATTTGACAAAAGCAATCCTCTAAATTAAAAGTTTTATGTCTTATTAGCCACTTGAATTCATCTACCTTGTGGCTAAATAAGTGCTCAATCCACAGCTGTCCCCAGGAACATAGGTGGAGGTCAGTGAAAAGGCCACTTCATCGAACCATGGTGCACCATCAGACCAGCAAGGCATCCTGACTTTCAAGCAACAGTATTTTTTAAATAAAGCCTCAAAGTGAGAAGCAATCTAGTGGTCAAGAATTATTACACCAGTTTCACAAGACAGGAGTCCATCAGAAGGTGACTTCTTCCATCTGTGCTCCAGCATCCTGGAAGCTTTTCTCTCCAGTGGGTCCAAACAGCATCATTTGTGTCCAATGCTGTTGTACAAGGACTGCTAAGTACAGTACTAGAACTTGAATTTATACATCTATACAATGTCAGTGTTTCTGTTAGACAGAATACTTCATTCTCCCATCTCTGCCCTGGGGAAGGCAGCTGGAACTTGAGAAGTCTGTTGGGACAGCAGCAGAGGGGGCACCTGCAGTATGCATGGACAGAGCAGCACAGTTTGAGCCAGCACCTTTTTTCTCAAGAACAACTAACAACAGTATAGACATAATAATGAGACCTCAGCATGAGTGACACAAACCTTCTGTAAACAGGGACAAACTTATGTTACTGGACTGTGCTAACATTTGTATCTTCAAGACTTCAGTGCCTGTCACCTAGGCTAGCCAACTTTAAAGTACCTACGCAGTTACAGCTGCACCGTATTTTGTGTAGCGTTAACCTGAGGCAGGACCCACCCAGGGTCAGACTGACAAGATGAGAAATCTACAGCTTTGAATTAGAGTTATGGGATCTGAAAATTTCATTGAAATTCTAACTACTTTTAGTTCAGACTTCATACTGCAAGCAAAGAAAACTACCCACATTTGTCCTCACAAAAGAGAGATTTTATTCTGTAACAATAAATGCTACATCCTCAAGCCTGTTCTCCAGTCCCAACAGTCCAACAACAGGAATTCTGACCCTCTTTGCTTGCATCCTAAGGATATAGCTTTTAGAACTGAATAAGTCTTCTTGGACAACAGCAAGTAATATAACTCACCCTAGAACAATGTTAGTTGTTTGCTTCTTTTTTTAAGAAGAGAACTTAAGGTGGACTCTAGCCTTGTATCTCTTTGAACATGACTCTTCTAATCTTATCTTTAATGACAAAATTCGATAGAGAATTCTAGAGAAAAACATTCTCTAGAACTTCAAGTGTGGTGAACTCTCCTCTCTTGTGTCTTCCACAAGTTCATTTCTCTCTACAAGGTATGCTTTTGCTCAAAAAGACATTTCTGGCCTGAAGCAGAAGCAATATTTATGTAAATACTTCTGGTCTTTTTGTACAGATGACTGGACCAGGCTGAACTGTCAATCATCCTGCAGACACTGCAGTGCTGTAAAAACTTTTCTTAATGGCTTTAAAATGTGGAGTGAGTTGATGAACAATGCCACAGCTACCTGAATCCAAATTCCCCAAGATATTCTCAGTATGTCTGCCTACGTAAAGCTTTATCCAGGTCAGGATTTTAAATGGGAGAAAACTACACATTTAGCCATGCCTTGAAAGCCATAACTATATAACTACAAATCCATTTTGCAAAGGGCAGAAACCACCTCCTCTGCTTTGGCTCTATGATTTTACCACTGCTGAAACAGAAGCGCAGAAGGTTCTCTAATCTCCAGCCAGTTAAGAGGGCAGAGAAGTTTTATAGTCACAATTCGGCCAAGATCTAGTACTACAATTGTCAGTTATAGAATATCAACTCAGAGAGCACTGACCCAGCACCACTGACAGATCTACTACCCTGCCAAAGTGGTACCGTTCATACCAACAGTGTGAGTGCCATTTCACTTTCAAATGGTTCAAACATTACTTTTCTCTAACTGTTCTATTACTGTAGCAACTATTTATTTTGTCACAAGTTATCTAGAAAGCACTTCAGTCTGATACACTGCTCAACTTCAGGATATATTCACTTCCTCTAAGTATTCTCTTGCATTGAAGTCAGTGAGGAACAGTTAGCAGTAGCAGCAATACTTATACTTACCAAGAGCAATACACATTTGCTGTTTGAAGCTGATGAGTAAGATACGTTGTACAAAGAATAAATGCAGTGTTTTCTTGTCCCTCAGATTCCAGATTACAAATGATGTCCAGTACCTCTTTGCAATCCACCTTTGCAATCTTAAAGAAAAAAAATTAAAAGAAAAAGTACTTTATTCTCAGCACGTTTACAAAAGAAATGTGTGTTTACTGTATCAAAGGAAATGGTCTCACAAACACATAAACAAAATATTACACACCTCTTTTTAATACCCAGAGCTCGTGCCACACTTTCCAGCTACAGCATGGCATGAGAAGTTTACACATCTTTTCTGATCTCTTCTCAGTATTAGTTTTCTTTGGGACAAACTTTCCATTTTGTGCAACTTAGCAAAATACTTGCATGCGGCAATCATAGGCCTAAGACTTCTCATACCCTCCCTCTGCAGCACTTGAAGGCATTCTACTGTTACTTTTGAAAATTAGAATCCAGGTCCAAAAAGGTCAAGAGTTATGAAAAAGCCAGTCTTTTTCTCTTTGTCTGTAGGTACTGATTCTGAACAACCACACTCCAAAGCATAATGTTAAAACCAGAACTGTTTAGAGGAGTGTGCTGGGTTAGGCAGCGTTAGAGTTAATTTTCTTCCCAGTGGCTGGTATGGGGTTGCATTTGGGATTTGTGCCGGACACAGGGTTGATAATATAGAGATGTTTTTGTTATTGCTGAGCAGTGCTTACACAGAGCTGAGGCTTTTTCTGCTTTTTGTACTGGCAAGGAAACTGGAAGTGAATGGGAGGTTGCGAGGGGACACAGCCAGCACAGGTGACCCCAACTGACCAAAAGGATATTCCAGACCATATGACATCATGCTCATTACATAAAGTGGGGGGGGGGGGGGAAAGAGGAAGGGTGGAACATTTAGAGTGACAGTGTTTGTCATCCCAAGTCTCTGTTATGTCTGATGGGCCCCTGCTCTCCTAGAGGTGCTGAACCCCTGCCTGCCCACAGGAAGCAGCAAATTAATTCCTAGTTTTGCTTTGCTTTTGCTTTACCTATTAAACTGTCTTTATCTCAACCTACAAGTTTTTGCACTTTTACTCTTCTGATTCTCTCCCTGATACTGCTGGTGGGGGAGTGAGCAAGTGGCTGCGAGCAGCTTAGGAGCTGGTTGGGGTTAAACCATGACAAGGAAACACAAATCTC
Organism: Lepidothrix coronata; assembly: GCF_001604755.1. Classification (NCBI taxonomy): domain Eukaryota; kingdom Metazoa; phylum Chordata; class Aves; order Passeriformes; family Pipridae; genus Lepidothrix; species Lepidothrix coronata. The sequence goes on from NW_016690360.1 coordinate 2,336,601, forward strand.
ATGGAAATTTTGGAAAGCCTACTTAAGGCAATACATATTTGTGAATCAAACCAGGAAGTTAGCTTGGTCATAAGCCACAAACAGTAATTATGAAGAGCTTTTACTACTAAGACAACACTATTTTTAATATATTTTTCCACTGGATCTATTCCACAGAACAGTCTGTACTCTAGCAATACCTACTTTTAACAGTTGTTCATATTATAAACATTTCAAATGTCTTGTTCATCATGAAAAATAATGACATAGAATGAACAACAGGAAGTTAAAATAAACTAATTCTCACAGATATCTCATTCAGCAGGAAAAGCAGAAGAAGGGATATTACCCCAGTTTCCTGTTCAGGTCTGACACTGGAATTCATTGAGCAGTGTCAACATCTTATAGGGTTCACTGACTTTTGCTATTTAACTTGAGATCCAAGACTGACCTTTTGCAGCAGACATTTCTAGAGCAATTCACAAGCTGCAAGGGCTTGCAGATGTGTCACTTTTGCATTTGACAAAGTAAAATACAGCAGATTATTTTTTGGGGGGAGGGGGTTGCCACTACTCACCGCTGGCAATAGAAAAACCTCGAGGACTGATTTAAGGGACAATGCTTTGCTGTCTAAGGGGACAGATATCATTGTTCCTTGCATGTCAAGAGATAATAAGCCCAGCAGTATCTGCAAATCAACTGCCACCTCTACCAGGCTGGGGAGGGCAGAAAAGCAAGCCCATACCAATGGCCACATGACAGAACGGTGAAAGTGTTCATCACCGCCCAGGAGAGAACAGGGTTGTTGTGGCTAACAGGACACTGCTGTATGCTATCTTATTGGTACTGGCAACATTCCTTGCCAGTAGTACCTTTCTTGTGCTGTCATCAACCTTTGGTACCTACAGGTACACCGGCCTTGCAGTTTGGGTGGGAAGTCTAGGTGAATACATGTCTGACAGCTGGGCAACTCCAGCCTTCTCATAATATTCTACCATCTCAATCCACTCAGTTATTTCTATTCTTTATAGATTACAATTTCCATCGGCATATTTTATAAAGCAAATTCAGAAAGCAAAGCTAAGTGACACAAAGTTTTGTCTTTGACAATTTTCACAATTATACACTGCCATCTCCTCGATACTACAGTAAATATTCTTAAATAATGCAGAAGCTGCCTGCAAGTGGTTTGATATAAGTCTGATCTTCCAAATCTTCAGTTTTAGAAAAATAAAAATTGTCAGTGCCTGTAAATACAGTACATGTTTCCTTCACAGATCTGAAGACAACATGGCAGGCTACTTGGGAGTTACTTGGCCAGACATCACTTGACAGAGATCATACTCATCACCAATTCCATTAAAAGGACAATCACTGAACACCACCTCTGTTTTAAAACCTACAAACTTAAACCCTACTTATTTCTAACGCTACAGAATTATAAACCCCACATTTTTAAATAGCCATCAGTTACTCCTCACTCAGACTTACATTGTAGGAAGACCTGGAACTTCTGCTGTGCACTGGATCAGCAGGACCAACACCAGCTCCAGCACACATGCGGCCTGGTGCTCGGAGCAGCCTGCAGCCACACAGTACATCAGAGCTGCTCTCCTTCTCACAGAGCAACTAGTGTTCCTTTTGGACAAACTCACATTCAGGACATTAACTACTGAGTAAGCAACAAGGCAATTTGTTTCAAGTCCTGTTTATTTCAAACTTGGTCAATGATGATTCATCTCATTTCAGACCTTGGGGCTTTTGCTTTTTGCTTGTGTGCTTTTTTCTTGTATTTTGGGTGTTTTTTTAATATTCAAGACAAAAAGTCCAAATGCACAGCTTGAAATCATCCAACAATATCGTCAGTCAATTAAGTGACAAACCAGACACGTATTAAAGCACCTTTACTAAACCTGCAATGCTGACCACCCTTATTCTGTTACAAACCCAACAACTTATGAATGAAACTTACGAGACTGCAAGTTATCTTAAATTAGAATTGCTGAAACATGCTGTCATCCTCCTTGTGTTCTGTTAAAAAGGATGCCAGTTTTCTCCTCAAAGTTATTCCACAGAACATACAACCATGTAAGTCTTTGTCCTCCGTGTCATTTTAGTTTGAAGAAAAAGTTGTAATGCTACAACTTTAGCGGTTTTTTTATGTCATCATAAAAATTTCCTACACTAACCTAAACCGCCTACCATTTTGTAGTAGGAATCATGTTAATACTCCTTATTTGTAAAGGGCCTCCAAAAGATGACTGTTTATTTCACAATTGAATTTTTTATGAATGGGATAAAGGGCATTTGCTTAAATTCAGATTCCCTGAAGTGCTTTACTCTCAAGACTTTGGAACAGTCTTTCCCAAAGGAAGTCCAAACTAAACAACCCTACTTTGACAACAGGAGATGGCTATATGAAGATCATGTCACCTACCAAAGATGTTAACATTCAGCAGAGATGACACTCAATTTGGCTTTAATTTAACTGGTTGTGGCATTTGAAAACCTTGTTTTATTGTTACGTGTGGCTGGCACTTGCCTTGCAGAGAAAACCATCTTCGACTATGGAACATTTGGGGCTTCATGCTTTTGCAATAGTAATAAGTGTTATTAGCTACTTAATTAATTACTGTGTAAGAGAACTGCTTTAATAAGGATTTTAATTGATCCAATAAAACTGGCAAATTCAAGCCAAACATTGGAGCTGGTCAGCCTGACATCAACCTTGAATTCTGTTACTTTCTACATTCTCACAGAGCAGCACAAGACTCTAATGAACAAACAATTCTATAGGTTTATTCCTTGTTACGCATGTGCCTCAGGATCAATTCAAGGTGCCAGGAGGTACCAGAAATGCAAGGGACAACTTTATACACAGTGTATACACACACATACACAGAGTTATAACCATACATACATAGTCACGCATGCACATGTGTGTACATATCTCTACAGATGTATGCACATACAGATACATATACACACACATGTATGTGTATATATATGTTATTGCTTACAGACATAGCTATAAGTAGTTTACCAGCCTTAACTTATAGGAACTCAGTAATTTAACTTCCACACCTGACTTAACCACCCCAATCACCTCCAACTCCTGTAAAGGGATGATCATACATTGTCTAATCTTCCAATATAAATTCTTTCTCTCCAATCCTCCCCCAGTTATCTTCACTCCTATTCAACCCTTCTGCAACATTTACTTTCTTAGCCAAGCCCTGCTCCTCTACCTCTACTCTGAACTTCAAATTTCATTTAACCCTTGCTTCATTCATTACAGTTTGTTCCCTCTTTCCCCTGGTGGGTTTTTGGTCATTGCCACCTCTCATTCACTAACAGCTGCCATTCTTTGAACTCTTCATCTTTCACCTTTTCCCATTCTTTTTCCCCACTTGTCATTAGACCTGACAACTTTCTACCTGAGGAAGATCGTAGGTAAGATGCATGTGTAACGGAATTCTTGTCCCTGAAAACAAAGGTGTGAATGAAAGTGTTTTAGAACTCTCGGACTCCAGCAATTCTGTAAGAGTGCCAACGGCACAACACCTGTGACTGAGCATGCAAAAAAACATTCCATGCAAATCCTTATATTGCCAGTTATTTACAAGCTTCTGGCACTGGAACACCACTAACTTTACACTTTTCGCAGCGCTGACTACAGGTCCAGTTAAGTCAATAAACTGTACTGTTTTAAGATACTCCTTTGATGCTTAGTGGCTTCACTTTCCCATAAAATGTTTAATTCAGCAATTACCATAACTTGATTCAATTAATCAATCTCTGTTTCAACTTTTATACTTGACTGGCAAGAAAAGACTGTTCTGAGTATCAAGTTAAAACAGCTACAGCTACACTTCACAACACTTAAATTAAACTAAAAAGGAAACATTTTAATATGATTTCTCTGTCATTCCTCAGCAGCAGCCAATCCAATCAGAGAACATGCTGCAAGTTACCCATAAACTCCAAAACCTCCAGCACGCGGATTGTGTCTGCAGTGAGCTGTTAAACGCATTCCCTGCTCCTACAGCACACTGAGGGGAATCTGGCTCAAAGTGCAGACTGAAGAGACACCTATGTAAATACTTATATTTCAAAAGAAATATTTTTAAAGGAATGTTAATTAAAATAGTTAATACGTACAACAAGAACACTCTGGCACTCATGCAGGAAATGCAAGACAGAGTTGCCTTTTCTTTTCTTTTTTAAATATCTCAGGCTTCCCCCAGTTTCACTGAAGTTTACTTAAAATGCCCAAGTCCAACATTTAAAACTACACCAAGTGCATACAACTCTAACAAGTGAGACTGATCCCATAACAGGGGTGTGATGTCAAGAGGCAACAGAGGCAAGAATCAGTTGTGTGACCACAGTTACTATGGCAATGCGTGAACACAAATCATTGCAATGATTGTTATTGTATCAGGAAGACTAATTGCTAAAAACGAGTTTAGAATTCAGGAAGAACAACTCTAAAGTGGATTTTGTTTGTTTTGTGATTTTTTTTTTCTTCAAACTTCTCTTTCTTAGGTCAGAACAACTAGAAGAAAAGCAATTGCTCTGGTACCATTGTTTTGAGTCAGAAAAGACAACTTTCCAATTATATTTTTCTTACTGTTGGAACTGAAGTTACAAGTTTTATTTTAAGATTTCAAACATCTAACCTCTAATGCAAGCATATATACATACTATCCACACATTTTATCCACAGCAGCAGTTCATACAAATGTTCTTTCCTACTGCAGTCTGCAATAGATTCTTCTTTTGGAACTCTGCTGCAACAGTTTCACTCTTCAGCTTCAGTTTTTAGTATTACAGAAATAAATTCTAAAATGCTTGATAAATATACATTCAAAAGGGACTACGGATTACTAACCTCCTTAATGGAGTCTTCATTAGGCAGCATTGAACACACACATGTGATGTAGGCTTGGCGAAAAGATGAAACATTTGCAATTTCTGGAGAATCTGCACACAATTTTGACAAGAAAGTGGCTTGGGGGATGCAGTTTGACTTCATCAAATGTTTTATTCGCATCTGCAGAAAGGAAGGCCCTTCTCGTGTAATCAATTTATTAGCTAGGAAAAGAAAAAAGCCTTTGAGAATAGACCAATTTACAGGTGACACTTAACTGAAATTGTCTCACTGCATTCACACTTCTTTACAAACTTGTGTAAGTATGGTCAGTGTTCTTAGGAAACTCTAGGCATGATTGGAAGTGGCAGCAATGGCATATCTTCTGCCAAACTGTGCCAGAAAAGAATGCTGGGCTATAGAATACAGACATACACCATCCTCCACCCCCCTCCAAAGACAGCACCATTAAGGCAGTAAGGACGTATGCCACAGCAATGGCTAAAGGACACTGATCACACCAGACAGATATCAGCAGTTTAACTGAGATTCAGAATCTTCACCTTTTAACTGTAGCTTCATATTCCAAAGAATCAAAAACATTTCAAATGAATCATTACATGCTTTTCAACTAGAGAGCTTTCCACCCAAGTTGTTAAAACCCCACATAATGCAAAAATATACAAAATTAAGTTGAGGGTGAAAATGTTATCTTTGCAGTACTTTTGAAGAACTGTGTTTAAGACATGCTAGGCTTATGCTCTAGATCAAACAAATACAACTAATCATTATGAGACTTGATAACTAATTCAAAATTCAATAGTAAAAATGCAACTTCAGATTATTTTTGTAAGCAGTTAGCAAAATGTACTTATTTGGATTAAAAACCTCACAGATTTAGTTTGATTCTCTTCCCAGGTGTTTATCATAGAAAAAAAGTTCAGTTGGAAAGGACCTGCTCCTCACAGGACTACCTGAAATTAAACTATATGACTACAAGCATCAGCCAAATGCTCCTGAACTCTGGCAGGTCTGGTGTTGTAATCATTTTCCCGAGGAGCCCGCTCCAGTGCCCAACCATCCCCTGGGGGAAGAGCCTTTTTCTAACGTCCAATCTGGGCTGCCCCTGACACAGCTTCATTCCATGTCCTTGTGTGTTGGGAGAGCAAGACTCTGTGAACAATTTTTCCTTCATTTCTGTAGGCCTTGCTTGACATGACTTTAGAAGTTGCAAGCTGTGTGAAACTATGCAATGTTTATACTTGTTAGCTGTGTGTTTAGTTATACGGTTTGAGAAAATAGTATGTTTATAGTAAGAAAGCCTTGAGAAACTGGAGATAATGAGACACCTGCAAGATTTCGGAAAACCCCTAAAGGCGGATCAATAGAAGGGACTTTGCATGCCAAGTAGGATTTCAGGCCGCGTGGACAGAGCACCAAACCCAATAACCTGAAGGCATGAGACGCGTGCACAGACTGAGCTATCCAATCACCTTGTTGTGAGCATGTACCCGGAACAAACTAAACTGTATAAAAGTTAACTCATTTAAATAATAAATTGAACATCGTCTGACCACATTGGCCTGTGCGCGATTTGTTCCAAGCCTCTCCGCCGATACTTGTGTCCTGTTGCTGGTCACCAGAGACAGGAGATCAGCACCTCCTCCTCCGCAGCCCCCTTGAGGAAGGTGCAGACTGTGATGGAGTCACACTTCAGCATTCTCTTCTCCAAGCTCAACAGGCCAAGTGACCTCAGCTGCTCCTCACAAAGAGGAGCCTCAAGGCCTCTCTGTGCCTTGGCCACAAATCCTTTGGACAAATCTATTAATCTGATGTCCTTGTATCGAAGCACTCAAAACTGCCCCAAGGACTCGAGGTGAGTGCACCCTGGTGCAAAGCAGAGTGGGACAGTCACCTCCCTCACCCGGCTGGCAATGCCGTGTCTGATGCATCCCAGGACAGTCGGCCCCCTCTGGCTACCAGGACACACTGCTTACTCATATTCAAGTTGCCGTCAACCCAAAGCTCCAGATCTCTTTCCACAGGGCTGGTCTCCATCCCCTAGTTTGTCCATATAACCAGGATTACCATGTCCCAGGTGGAGAATTCAGCACTTGTTAAATTTCATATGGTTGGTGATTGCCTAGTTCTCTGGTCTATCCAGATCTCTCTGTAAGGCCTCTCCACCCTTGAGGGAGACCACAGATCCTCCTAATGTAACATCATCAGCAAACTTACTTAATGTACATTCAACTCCTGCACCAAGATAATTTACAAAAACATTTAAGAGCATTGTAACTAAAATTGAGCCCTGGGAAACCCCATCAGTGACTGATCACTAGCCAGACTTAATCTCATTTACTGTAACCCTTTCACCCGGCTCATCAGCTCACTGGGTGATGGACTTGCCAAGCTGTGTGCTAGATATTTAATCCAGGATTGTTGTGAGAGACAGCATCCAAAGCTTTGCTAAAGCGTACTTGCCTTGGCTGATGAAATTGTATGCTTTCAAACAGCTGTAGTGCTATTTCCAGCTTAACATAAACACCTACAGAAAGGCTTGATATGAATCTCCAGATTTGTACATATTTTAAAAGATCCTTGAGAATGAAGAGAGATGATTCAACACATTCTTACACTACGTGCGGTAGTACATATCAACCAAGAAACAAATGGTCTGATGAACGGCAGAATAACAATGGAAATGCTTCAGACGTTCTGATAAAACACATACCAGAATGGTGCCCTGCAGCAGCTGTAGTCAACCTGTGGAGCCTGCAATAGCCTCTGGATTAGTTAAAAAAAGTTTGGTTTAGACTAAAAACTTAGTGAAAATATTTTTATGCAATGGCTCTTCCACTGCTAGTATCTTATTATTACTATGCAAGATAGGTAGCTAAGAAACATATACATTTCTGAAAGAGAGGATTGTATGTAACACAGAACAAGGAAGTTTTCATGCTTTATGCATTTAAATTATTGTCCAAACAGAAAAAGAACATGTTCTAACAGACACTACACTAGTTGGCAGAAGGCTCATAATGTGCACCTAAAAAGAAAACTAATTTCAGGAGCCAGGCACATACCACATGCCTGTAGTGAGAGCTGTATTCTGCAGAAGTCTGCTTAGTGGCCCATTAGAGGTAATTTTAAGATTCAAGCCTATGGTAATGGTTTCTATTTTTCACAGGAAAAACCTCTGAGCTTTAAACTCTTGACCCAGCTGACACTTCACATTAAAGTAACTTCAATGGATAAAGTAAAAAGAGTTCAACTGCCTGACCAAGAGACAGCCTGCAGTAACATCTCTAGATCTCTAGTTGCTAGGAAACAAGCATCCTCTCTTCATTAAAAATTGCATCTGTATGACACCATGCTTGAAAATTTATCAAGGAAAGCTAACAGCATTTCAAAATGGATCCTATTTGATACAAGAGGCTGCTAGCACCACATGATGGCCAGAAGACCACTGTTGAGGGAGAAGTCCCAGAAGGCTGGCTTACTCAGCATCAGATCGCTCGCCTCTCCTGGCGGAGTCTGCTATTCATGGGCCTGGCGGGAATGGGGTTTAGTGCCCACAAGCAATTCAAAGCAATTCTGAAGCCCCTGTTTCTACAGCTCTCGGTTCACAGAATAATTAATTTTTTTTAGGTCCATTGGAAGAATAAAAGAAAATATATTCTCTTTACCTACTCTAAGAATGATTTAGATTCCCCTTGTTTACACAGCTAGACACGCACTCGGCAACTGCTTAAACGAAGCTGTACTGACATGTCAGAGCCAGCGAGTCAAGACATGGGTGGTGTTTTAAGAGTACCTGCAGTCGGCCAGACAAATTAAACACTTTCAGGCTAACAGTCACACTTTTATCTTCCAGCACAAATGAGAGAAACTTGCTGATGAAGGTGAATAGGAGAGAGGGTTTCAACTTGCTGCAATCTTTGGGAGCAGCCAGTAAGCATGTCCTCCCCAAGGGTAGAAGGTCTGTGCCCCTGGGACAATTCTTTAATGCCTAAGGGAGTGTGTAATGAACTCTGCAATGAAGGCAAATGACAAACCAAGCTCCTGTGTCATGCAGATGGTAAGTGATGAAGGCAGGAGCGGAATTCAGAAATAAGTCAATAGCCAGACACCTATCTTGGCACTTAGCTTTCCCTTAAAGTGTCTGTTTTTTTCCAAGCAGCCTGCTTTGGAACAACCTCCCTTTTCTGAAAAAGGAACAAAAACTCATTTTGCTGTCTATTCCTCAGAGCAGTTGTTTCCCCCTCAGAGAGCCTAATTTTGCACTCAGTCCTAAATCTGTTACATTTCCATATACGTCCATGAACAGACTTTCTTGTTCCTTCTCTTTCTAGACCTCCTGCTGTTGTCTGTTCTGTCAGTGTTCTACCAAACATCAAGACTAAAACAGCTTGCTATAAAAATCAGTGCAGACACCCTGCAACCCTTCCCTCTTCAAAATCCTTTAGTCAAAGGGCAGTGCAGTTCCAAACTCCATACATATCCAAAGAGCTCTTTTATCCCAGAACCAAAAAGGATAAGAGATTCCCCACTCACCCAAAACATTTGCAGTAAAAGACGATTTAAATAACAACACGATATTGTGAATATTATAAAGCATGGATGGCACTAGAGCACATAAAAAGACTGATTGCTCTGATAAATGTTCACAAAAAACAGCATCTCGGGTGAGCATTTCTGCTGAAAGTACCTCTGGAACAGGACAACAATGAGCTGAAGTGCAGTAACATATGTTAAGTACGCACAACTGACATTAAGGTATGTATATTTTACAATAGCAGTGTGGTAGACAGTTCTACCAGCTTTCCTACAAACCAACTCTGGTCAGAGACATATCAAGGTGTTGGTGTCCATCTGCTGGGGAAAAAAAAAAAAGTAGTCCTGGAATATTAAAACTAGTTGCCCGAGGCACAGAACAACCGTGGGATATCACAACTGCTGAAGAGCATCGATTATGGTCACATTGGGATCCTTGTATCATTTAGTCATCCAAAAGGCCTAAGCAGCATGGATTTTACGGCCCTTTCTTAAAGCAAATATTAATGCTCCAAACAACCATCCTGAGCCTGCTGACAGTGAAAATCAGGAACCGTCACCCTAGCACATCGAAGTGAAATTTATTAACAGCCATACAAGCAGCAGACCTAAGCTGGTATGAAACCTGAGCTGGAACAAATTTGGTAAACCATGTTTACAGTTGATGTCAGCTCCTTTTCCAGGCCAGTGCATAAAAAAAATAAAGAAAGAACTCTAAACAAGAGAGGCAGGAGCATGACACATCTTCAGGATTGTTCATTCAAGTAAATATATGATGATCATTAACATGAACTACCACTTCACAAAACACAGCTCCATCTAGGCACACTGAGCTACTCTTACATCTGGTTTACCAGTGTCCCACAGCACAAAAACTAGGAATGCTTTTCAGGCACACACCACAAAACCCCAAAAAGCATGAAATACAACCTATTCAAAGAAATTAAGCTTTAGATGACTGAAATAGCACACACTTACAACAAAACTTCAGAAGATACTCTGCGAAGCTGCTGTTGTACTGAAGGATAAAATGGCAGTTTGACTAAAACAACTGAAAGCCCATTGCACTGGAGCTCCTTCTGCAGTCTTTACTCCCCAAGCATAACAGCAAAACTGCCATCCCTGCTGGGACCTGCAGAAAGTACATTTTGATTCCTGCTATTTCTATCAAATGGAGCTTGCTGGTCAGTAGAGAACATCATAAAGATCAAAGAAGTGACAGAAGTCAGAAGGAAGACAAACCAGGTAACTCATCAGTGACATATGATCTCCTACTACAGAAACAAGCATTTGCTTGGTATGATTCTGAAGGCAAAAAAGGATTAAGTTAATCCAGTAGACATCTAGAGACCGTTGTTTAATACCAGCTCCAATCATGTTCTATACAAGGCCAAGAGAGTAAATCCAGCTACCCAGACAGACTTTCTGCAAGCCAAATGAAATCACAGCAGCATCTGACTGCCTAGCACAGAGGAAGCAACGGACTGAATAAAGAAATGGAAGTAAACCAAAACCAAGACTTTACTAATCATAACATGTGACACAGCTTCATGGATCAGTTAATATTTCAGCAATAACTTCTGTAGTCACTGAATTACATTTGTCTTATGATATCAAGAGGATAAACCAGTTACATTAGAAGCACAATCTAGGAGTTAAAAGATTTTCCATATGCTGTAATGGCCTAGGGAGCAGGATTTCTCTAAGTTTTCATTTTGTCTTGCACCAAAGCATAGGGTAAGAAGTCTGGCACATAAGTCTTGCCTTCTGAGAAAAAAGTAAACTTTACATATGGCCTCAATCTTAGAATCATAGGATATCTCAAGGTGGAAGGGACCCATAAGGATTATCAGTCCAACTCCCTGCTCCTCACAGGACTACTTCTCTTCCTGCACCACTTTAAAGTTTTAAGACTCACAATATGCACTATTTCGATTTCTTTGAAATATTATTGGATAGCTGGCAACAACTACAGGAGACCTACGTTGTCTTTCCCAGCCTTACGTTCTCTCCTACAACTCCCTGCAAATATTCAATACCTTTTCATTGTGCTCTTAGTCTTCCAAGAGGCTAACAAGAACAAAACCCACCAAATAAAAACCCTTCCATCCCCTATAATGTAAGAGCACCAAATTATTTAACCATTAAAGCATTACTTTATAGTGTTTATAGCTATTAAATATCCCTGCTCCCTGCCTCCCTATTTTCCCATTTGCATTACTAATAATGCCACTCCTCTGAGCTACCACTTTCACAGTATTTGAACCAGGCCAGAAGAGCAGAGTAGGACATGACAGCACTCTCAGGTGGTGCTCTCACTGTCTTTCTACATTTCAGGTACCATATGAGCTCTGCTACTGTTTACTGTTCCCTGCACTGTCAGTTGAAAACAGTCAACCAACGTCTAAACCATCCTGCTTGGCTGCTAAGAGTACACGTTCAGACAGCTCAAAAAGATCTTCTAGCTATGTCTAAGCAGCTACGCTGCATGCCCACAGGCTACAAGGATGACACTTTTCTTAGTTTATCTGCTCTTCAATACCCTCAAAGCAAGCAAAAAACCAAGACTGTCACAAATGCAAGACACTTGGTAAGTAGCAACAATTTGGCAGATCTTTGACTTCCCAGAAGTGCCCTTTACTTAAAATGTTTACCACTTCACCTTACGATTTACTTGAGAAATGTGCTTTTGCAAGATTGGTTTAATATGGGATTCCAGAGACTGTTTAAGCATGCCTGTGGACTATTCCAGACTACCTGAAAATGCACTGGTGCAGAAAAACTCCAATGAATGTCCTGTTGCCTTGGCTGGGATCCAATGAAAGACACACCAGTGAGGACAACTCTTCTGGACATCTATTCAGATCTAGCCAAACACAAAAAAATGTACTAAATAATGAACTCTAAGAAATCAACAGTTTCAGGCTGGCAAATGATCTCAGAAATGGACACCTACGCTCAGCTCAATTCAGCATGGTTAGAGATGTGTCAAACAACGAATTTGTCAGCAGAAACTTCAACCCAAATAAAACCCAAAAAGACTGAACAAGCTATTCTATCCTATTCCTGCTGAAGTCAACAAGTAGTCTGACCCATACTGAGGTAGCCCTGTGCAGGAACAAGGACGCATAGCAGTAAACAGTAATATAGCCACTGTTAAAACCAGCCATGTGGGTAAAAAGCAAATTGTCTATAATGGAGTCCACACAGATACATATGAGGACATCACTCCTACTGGAATTCACACCGGTCCTCCAGAATAGCTCTTGGCTTGCCACATGTAAAGCGAGTTTGCAAAGCCAGCTAACCCTTAACCCCCACTGGTACACCGCTTTCCAAGTAAGGAATTCTTCAATAGCTGAAGGTTTTCAGGAATATGGACCAATTTTAAAATGGAAATCCTTTTGAGCAGAAATACACTAAGAGCAGCTGTCCAACTGGATGGCCTATCAACACTGCCAATGAAAGACTCCAAGGTAGGATGCTAATATGGAACGCAATTCTTTTCAAGATATGTTGGAGATGGGATTAAATGCTGTTTGGAGTTGTCCTAGTTTTGGCCAAGGATGAGAGGGGGCGGAGCCTGGAGCTGTGTGGGCATGTCTAGGTTGTTATTCTGTACCACTCATGTCATCACCTGGGGGCAGCAGTGAGGCATCCTCACTCCAGGAAGAGGGGGGCGTAGCTTCAGGTGGAATGGTGTAAGGTGGCTCCAGTTCGTCATTGGTTTTCATTGTCTTGGACTTGTGGAAGGAGAGTGGGTGCAGATGACTTGTTTGCCATTGTTTCTGTTTTCATTGTCGGGGCTTGGTGGAAAGACACTGGTGCAGACACTTCTGTCTGCCATTTTCTTCTCTGTCTTGAGAGCTGCATGGCTCAGGCTGTGGTGCAGTCTCATTGAGTAAAACTTGGTGAGCATTTCTGCATGTTATCACCCTCTTTTATATACTGTTATTAGTATTGTTGCTGACAGTGTTCGTTTTCTTATCCCATTGCTGTTTTCAAGTAAGTTGTTCTTATTTCAACTCGGAATCTCTGCCTTTGTCTCAATCTCACTGGTGGGCTGTGTGGGGGTGTGGAAGGGAGTAGCTGAGGGAGGCTTAATTTTTCCAGCTGGGTTTAAACCAAAACAAGAGTTCAAATGTTTTTGCCATGTTATTAATACCTGAAGTGAAGGCTAGCAGAGACTGCAGTCCACCCTTTGCTACTCTTTTTTTAATCCTTTTTTTAGCATATGGAAGCAACATATCCTCTCAATAACCATAACACGTTTCTCATTTATTTATTAAAAAATACTGACATAATAAAGAGGGGTTAGCCAAAGCCAGAAAGAAGGATTCTACTATGGAAGAAACCTTGACTTTTTGTTCTTCTTTAATTTTTAAGAAAATATTTTAAACTATTCTTCCTTTCTATGTTATTTTTAACTTTAGATTACCAGAGGCAAACTGCAGTCTAATGTACTGTTAATGGAACAGATAAAATACCTGAAAGTACTTAATGGTACCGCTAATAGATATGAAAAAAACTCCAGTGAGTAAAGGAACAGTTTAAGAAAAGATATTCAGAAGACATTACATAAAGTGACACTAAAAATCTCTTTTTTTTCACCTCTCACCACTTTCTGATTAAAGATCTTATTTCAATAATCTAAATACAATGAGATTTCCAGCCCACAGCTAATAATACTTCCAAATGCCCTTCCACATAAATTTTTTATGCCTCCCAAAAGCGTGGACACACACAATTCCTCCCTCTGAAACATTCAGGAAAACATTTCAAAGTACAGAGTTATGAGGAACAAACTACCCCAGGGACAAAAGTGTCTGTGTTTTTATGATGGAAAAAGAAATAATTATTTTTAAAAATGGAGTTTTGAAATATTCAAGCTGATGGATTGTATAGCCCAAGCAGAGATGCATCAGCTGCACACATTATTCAAAATGCCAGTGAGACAGTTTCATCACAGATGTTATTTAGCAACATGTAAATACTACTGCACAATACAATTTGAAACGCAACTGTCTTTTGAATTCAAATCACTGGTTACCCACCTAAACTGAATCAAGTAATTTCTTAACAACCACGCATCTCTAAAAATCACACTCTTACCTTCCTCAGTTTCTACTGGTTGCTGGGATAGAATTTTAAGAAGAACTGGATTTTTCCATACTCCTTCCCTTGTGATATCCACCAGTATTTGGAGGTTGTTATTCCCAAATTCCAGTAAAGCATCATGTGAATCCTATAAAATGTTAAAAAAAGTCATTAAAAGTCTTTGCTAAAAATTAAGCCAATGTAATTTTACATTATGTATCCTAATATTGCACTTTATTCTAATAGTTTCACACCATTCCTCTCTGTCATTACTGCTTTGACATGTTTGCATTGGGATTTTAATAGTCTAATGTCCTGTCACTTCTCTAATCCTACAGCGAAACTTGCCAATTTCAGACTACTGAGTTGACTGAAATGGCTTAACTCAAAAAGCCTATTCTGCAGTTGTAACTCTTTTGCAATTTTTGTGTTTCTCCATGTACATGTCTATAAAATTACAGGAATTATTGTATAAAAGACAAAGGACGATTTTGTAGCAAAGCATATAGTGCTATTGAAGAACCCGTAATGAAGGCTAAATAGTTTTCAAAGTGAGTAACAAAATGCTGAGAGTGTAAAATTATATATTTAGTGTTAACACTAAAGATGAGCCAGTCAATTCACTTCTCCAAGAATCATGAAAGCCACCACTCATTAGTTGAAAAAAAAAGGGGGGGGGAAGCAATGCAGTGGGAGACTTCATCATTAAGATGAATACATCCTTCTACTGGATACAGAGATGCTATTTCGTTAGAAACTAATCCATGTCCAGTGCATTTCTGATCCTAGTCTTGATGCTGTGAAGGCTAACCCAGAGACCCTCCACACTTAGCAGGTCTCCATCTGAACTTTACCCATCGAACTTCTATACATATTGCTCAGAGCGATCAGGGCCCTACCACTTTGAATTCTGGAAATCTAAAGAGTGAAGGAGGAAGAAAAAAAGGACATTACACAGGGAAAGAAGTCTAGAGCCTAATGCAGAAAAGAAAGCAACTGGAAATAGATTCCAGCTACTTCATATCCCTAGTAGGGAAACCGATCTGGGGTGACCTGAAGAATTAAAATATCACCACGCAGAATTTCCTAACACTGGAAAATTGAAGCCAACTAATTGTAAGCAATACACCTTTAGTAAAAATGCTTCTTACAACAGATCTTAAGTTCAGTATGTGGCAATGCCCCCTACTTCTGTTGAGTTGTGTTTCAAGTTGTCTGCACTTTTAACACTATTATTAAACTTAGGTTTTCTTTCAATAGCCTCTGTTGTATCCTCTAGAGATACTGGAATCAATTCTATGTTCTGAATGATCAGAATTAAATGGAGTTAATGTTATGACCACTGGGAATACCAGAGTAACCAAAGAGCTCATGGGCTCTCAAAACACAGCAGTGAACTGCTTCGCACACTCCAAGACAAAAGACGTATGTTTTTCAAGTTCCTGAATTACCTTCTACAACCAAGGGAATCTGTCATGAAAATGTCCAAGATTTTCCTATTAACCATTCACAGTAAAAGGCATCTTTGCATTTAATGATTAGATGTCCCTTAATAAATCAGATATTTATGTTCAATATCCAATATCAGATGCTAATTTCAGAACATCCTCACTTTTTTAATATAACAATCTATTTTATTTATTATACTGCAGTGAACTGTACTCTATAAATCTCCGCACAGGAGAACCTGCATTTAACTCATGGGCAAAGCATTGCCCCACTAAAGAATGAAGCTTTACTCCCAGCAAAAGATTCACAAGGGGAAAATTACATTCTTGCAGTGAAGGGTTCATTTACACTGATCCACAGCCATCTCAATTTTTTTAAAGGATTTCTCTCTAACTATGAAACCATCCTATCAGACATGCTACTTAGAAAATCCCAAATTAAAGTGAAGCACAGTCAATACAGAATTCTTCCCTCCTCACTCCCCGATTACACATGTCTGCTCAAAGTATCCCACAGCATACTTGTGTACTATATGTAATAAACTCAAGTATTAGTGTACCACTGAAGCCTACGTCCCGAAGCAAGTTCATACAGATCCACTCATTCCTTGGACAGTCTGTCAGTTTCCACAATAGAAAATTTTGTGTATGGACCTCTTCAGAGAGCCTGAACATACAGATGACTTTGGGGCACTCTTTCATCAAGCTGAGAACACAGGCAAAGTTAGAAGAACATCGTTCCCAGCAAGTACCAAGTGAAGATTCCAACAACCCAAAGGGGACCATGAAAAAATGTATATACTCCTACTCATTATAGCAGACACATTACTGCTTACTCATCTAGCACACAATAAATTGTGAAATTCTAGAGGGTGAGCAAGAACACTGGGCAGTGTTCTGCAACACAGGTGTTAAGTATCTGCAGGAAATCTCAGAAGCAGCCAGGGAAGTCAAGAAAAAGTAATGCATATTTTGTATGTTTTTTTGTAAGCTGATAAAGTATCACAAAATGTATCCCTGATTCCAGAAATGGGTATTACTGTACCCCATACCTAGGCTAATCTTCCTACATTAGTCATGACATTAAAGTAACGTGATATCCTGACTCATCTTTAAATAAACAGGATTTCCAGCTATAACCAGTCTTTAAGGTAATAGGCCAGAGGGAAAAGGAGAAAGGAAAGAAAGCAAATTATCAGTTGTCACTGTTAAAGTCCTATCTAACCATTTGCCACATTCAGCAGCTAATCAGACTCCAGGTTTCACAAGGTTTGGTGCTTGAGACGGAGGGACTTGGATGTGGGATATTGCAGAGAAGCTGCTAAGGCTTGCCCTCAGATTATCACTACTTGCTGCTTGCACACCTGGACACTAGTCACACCACAGACTTTGAGGAAATACAAGGCTCTTAAGCCAAGCTGAAGGACATGTGCATCCATCTGGTTTTCTTCACTTTGCTGAGGAAAGGAAGAGCCAAGGAAAGTGAGAGAACAGTTCAACAGGACAGGACATTAAGTAACAGAGGATACTGAAGAGGCTGAGGTACTCAGTAACCTTGCTCAAGTCTTCCTGTTAAGATCTGCACTCTGGCCTTCCTGGTCCCTGTCACCAGTGGCAGAGCTGGAAGTGGGGAAGAGGCATGAATCAGCACAACAGAGATGTTAAGATAATCACATTAGCATCCATAGTACCAAACAGAAGCCAAGGGTGTCAGTGGAGATTATGGATGTCACTGCAAGTCCTCTACTAGGCTCTGTAAGGTCACAGCCACTGGGGGAAGGTTTCTGGAGACTTAGGAAATCACGAAGAGTGAGAAACCCTGGGGAACTACAGCCCAGTCAGCATAAGCTGTCCCCAGAAAGAATACGGGACATATTCTCCTGGAAACCACATCCAGTAGTATGACTATCTTCTGTCATAACAGGCTGCAGATTACATTAGTCACACTTAGAAAGTCTTCTGACAGTCTCCCATAGTATTTTTAAAAACAAATTGTTAAAATAAGGAAAAGTGGACAAAATGCAGGTGAAAAAACAGCTCAACAGCTCAGCTTGGAAGGCTTGTGGCAACTGTACAAAACCCAACAGGCAGCTGTCTACCAGTAGTGCTTCTCAGGGGTCAACAGTGAGCTGATACTTTTAACACCTTTATTGCCTGAATAATGAGACAAAGACATTCTCTGCCAGCCCACAGGCCATACAGAACTGGGAGAGCAACTGACAATGGAGGGCAGGGTGGCCATTAAGACATTCAACAGGCTGCAGAACTTCACTGACAGGGACTCACTGAAGCTCAACACAAGCAAATGCAGAGCTGCTCCTGGCACAATCGCAAGTATCAGTACAGGCTAGTGATCAGCTTGCTAGGTTATCCAGTTTGGCACCACAGGTCTCTAGGGTCTGTAATTTAACTGCAGGTCAGCAGTGAGCCCTTACTGCAAACAAGGTTAGCTGTGCTGAACAGTCCCAAACAGAATATAACCAGGAGGTTCATGAAGGGTTTATTCCCTTTAGGCACTTTTGAAACTCCACTGGAGCATAACACACAGCTTGCCCTGTACAACTCATTTACCATAGTGGAGCATGGCCAGCAAAGACCACCATCTTCAGAAGAGAGGCTGAAGAGGAAAATCTAAGACTTGTCTTTCTCTTCATTATATTCCCCAGAAGGGAGTTGGAGTTGGACTCTGTCTAGCGAGGCAGTCACATGAAGGGAAATTCTGTAAGTGTGTGTGGGAGAAATGTTTCAATGTTTAAATACTCTTACTTTGAAAGGTCTACCTCAAGTTTGTGCATCCTCCATTTCTTAGAGACACTTAACACTTAGTGGGGCAGGACTTGAAGTAACCTGATTCAAGACAGCCCTTACTCTGAGTGAAGAGGTGGATCAGGTAACTGAGCTTCCTTCCAGCTCCAGCTACCTCATGACTCTGCCACAATAGATACCTTCAGGGGACTACAGATTCAAAGCAGTCACTAGACCTACTGAATGGAAGTCAGTGCTTCTGCCCTGCCCGAGTACTTCTCTGATTGCAAGAACAAAATCAAACTAAGATCAGAAGTGAGTGAAAAAGCACACATTAGGAGTTCTTTTCAAATGCAGAACTATAGTGCAGGCTTCCACCTTCTAAGGAGCACCAAAGTTAAAAAGTCTCATAGCTGAATGCAACAATCAAGCAGTTTTGATAACTTTAACCATCTCACCTTCCTTAGTTTTACTCAAGATTTTCTATAAATATTTCCCCAAGGTTGATTTTATTTTAGATAACTGCTGTAACTGTGCTCCAACTCTTAGCTCCTAGCATACTTGCTAACTGAAACCAGATGTTAAAGACTAAGCTACTCCTAAAAGTGACTATAAAGAAAGTAAAACTAGTGAGTGAGCTATCAGTGAGACTACCCCAAAAATCAGTTGCTGATATTGGTAGAAGAGTTGGTGATAACGGGTAGATGCAAAGATAGCAAAGTATGATGACTGATTTCTGTCCTTGAGCCTGAAATGTCACTCACAAGGTCAAAGGGGAAAAGAAAGTCATTTTGGAGGTGTAGTGCTTTGAATCTTGTTTTCCCCCAGAGGCTAAGAAAAAATGGTAAAACCCCAAGGGGTGGAAACTCCTGGAAGTTTTGAAGTTTTGTCCAATGGGCACTCCTGCAAAATGTAAACATACCACAACCAGACCAGAAAATAAGAGTTGTAGTTTGGTTGTTGGAGAGGTGGCCATGTTGTAGAGCCACGAGGAAGGGGCTCAGAGCCCCACAAGGGGCCTTTGGCCCCCAGCAGGGGCCTGCGGGGACCTGGAACAGCATAAAGATGGACTAAGTGTCTGTAGTTATGCCGGGAAATGTTTTCTCCACCGTGGGCAGCGGCAGAAGCAGCGTCCAGAGACTGTGGCAGAGAGCCAGGACAGATAAGAACTGAACCAAACAGCAAACGGCATGCACCGCAGAGAGGACTCCTGGAAGGAGAGCCGGGAAAAAGAGAGCCAGCAGCTGGGAGACAGAGTTTTTGGGGGTAAGAACTGAACCAGACCTCCCCCAAACTCCTTTGAGACCTCCGAGAAAGGAGGAGTAGATGGTCTCCTATTTGAGAGGAGCCTTGGAGTACAGCAGCACCGGAGAGAGAGAGGAGCTGAGAAGCTCAGTTGTCCTGAGAGCTGAGCCAGGACAGTGTGGGAGGTTGGCCTTGGGGGCCCTCCCTTGCCGCAAGCTACAAAGAAGCTCGCAGCCATCTTGAAGCAGGGCACAGAGGACCTGCAAGGAGCTTGAATCTCCTGAAGACACCAGACTGTCACGAAGCCCCCTGTGCTCGTGATATGACCGTGGTGGAACGACCTTGTCTGGGGTGACATAGCCCACGGAGGAAGACCCTCGTTGAAGACGGGGCCGAGGGGGATACCCCCCTCGTGAGTGCTGGCAGAAATCCAGCTATCAGCTGCTGCATGTGGAGAGGACAGATGACTGCTGCTGTAGAAGATACTTCTGCTTAGAGACTGGAAGGGATCTGTCCTTCTTCCCTCCTGGACTTTTATTTGGAGGGGAGAAGAGATCTGATCATTGTAAATACATATGTCATGGTAGAGATAGTTGTGATCGTGTGTATAATGTATTATAATATTTATTTGTACAGTCATTGTAATATATTCCCTTTCCCCCATTTGGAGTCTGGTGTGTTTTGTCTGGAAAAAAACCCATCTCACATTGAATTGAGATGTGACAGGGGGATAGGACTAGGGAATTAGATTTTGGGGCTATCTCAAACCATGACAGGAGGTCACAGCTGGACCCTGAATTACATGTTCTTGACCAGAGCTCAAACTGCTGTTAGCTAACAGCACTGAGAGACTGACACATGAGCTACAACACATTAAGGTCTCAGGCTGTGTTTAACCATACCATTTGAGAACATCACTTAAGCAATCCTTACACTCACACAGCTGTTCCTCCTCTCAAGTCTTTGCTTCCTGTGCAAGCTGGATCAGTAAACCAAACTCACCAGCCTCAGGGGAGGAGTGGGGTTTTTTGTTTTGTTTTGATAAAATTAAAGCATTATCAATTCCCCACTTCACACTGAGCTAAATGGCATGCCAATAGAATCAGGCAGGCAAATGATACACTTAGCGCTTAAGTCCGTGCTGCTGCCAAAAGATGCTCAAGTGTAGCCTCAGGACAGCTTTAAAAATGTCAGTGGAAAATAACAAGCTGATCTAAACCTATATCCATGAAATATCTAACCACAGTCCAATTTCCATAAGTGCCAGTTATGATCCTATACGATGTCTATGTATATTATTTTATCCTCAGATCTGGAGGATTAAAAAAACAGTTACAGGTGTGCAGGTAGAAGGGATACTGGATCTTACCTACAAAATCAATGGAAGCTCATTCTGACAACCCCTACTTTTGGCCTTTCCCAACTACATGGCACACAGAATTAAGTCTTTTCAATACAACAGGTTGCCACTATGCATTCTCCTCCCTCACACTAACGTTAGAGCATTAACCTCCACCAGTCTCAAGAGTAGATCAGGGTAAAGACTAAGTCCGAAAAAACCATCAGCATTTAAGAGCCTATGCATTCAAACTTCACCTAGAAGACTGAACTCAATGAGCTTTACTGAGCTCTGTAAAGGCATCCAGTACAGGTGTTATACCTTGGGGAAGGGTGGAACTATCAATCAAAGTACTGATGAGCTAGAAGCCACTGCCTCAGAAACAGCCAGAGCAGCCCACTTATCTGCCACCACCACCAGAATGATGTAGCTGACAAAAAAAAAAGAAAAATTCATACAACTTGGACATGGGTCAGGTACCACTACTGAAAAGACTACTGTCCCTCAGATTATGACATTCTGTGATCCAGACATCGAACACAGACAATGTCTTCCCAACAGCATCTCTTCCCTAATCCGAGGGCTTCAGGACACAGTACAGAGCCAGCAGAGCCCGGTCCAATTATAAGGATCATTCACATTTTAGGGCTGAAAGAACCTTAGAAGGTGAGAAAGAAGGGGCTTATTATAGAAGTAAACTGATTTGCTGAGTCAGCACTGTGTTTGAGATTCAGGGTATCAATACCAAAATACCAAATATGAAATTCACCAACATACATAAGTAACTAACTACTGCCAGTACACTTCCTTTATAGATGCTTACCTGAACTTTACTGGACCTACTGAAGAATAAAAGGCTAATATTAATAGGAATATTTGTGAAAATCTATTTTGAATACATTAAAAAATCTCTGAATAAATCTAATGCAACATTTAAGAACATAGATCTCATTAAGCTAGGACACCACCATAAACAGGCCCAGGACATAAAATATTTCATTCCAGATGAAGTCAGGACAGGATAATACAGTAAGAGCCTATGGACAATGTTCAGAAGACAATCCTTGGAACAGGTGATTGAAGACACCAAGATTTTCCAATCCTGGCAATTTAAAGCAATCAGCACCTCCTACAATATCACAAAAGTTTTTGGCTTATGATCAGCCTCAAATCACAACTTTTCTAAAGAAAGCATTCATGCTTTTTTGTAAGGCTTGAAGGGAACCCTGTGCCCCAATCCATATTCAGTAATCACAATGATATATCTCTCTTCTCACTAAGGTCATCTTTGAATGTGTAGTTTCATCTTCCTCAACCGACCAGACTATATCCATTCCCACAGTATCTCTCCACTGAGTTCCTCCCCCAGATCAACTGAGTTTACTTGTATCAAGAGCCCTGTTTTAATTCTGCCCCAATCTTTTCAATCATATTTTATAGCATTTCCCCAGCTGCATCTGCATCCTTTTGCTCGCTGCCACTGTATAAATCTATGCTAAGACTCCTGCCATATAATCTCACATCTTGTTTTCATTTTGCACAGGCTTCCTCTGGTCTTGATTAGAGATAAGGAAAACTGGACTCATGGGGCTGCAGGACATAACTGCTGTTATTTAGGATAACAGAACAAACAGCTTCAGGACACCAAATAGAGCTTTTGATAGTATTTTGTATATTAAGCTGGACATCAGTGACACTCCACTTTCAGGTCTAGGACAGTCCCCACACCTTGCTGCTTCGAAATGCAAGCCCTTACCTTTCACACTCCTGGAATGAAAAGTTATTTGAAGTTTCACCAACTCTCATAATCTGTGTAGATCGTTACAGAGCAACAATTACTGCAGGCAGATCTGAAAAATACCTCTGTTCCACATTAGGAGTTATAGTCCTCAGAAGCCACATTTGTCCCTTTTGTTAGGAAAGCATTTTGCACATTTACATCCATTGGTCTGGGGCAAGTACTAACATAATTTTGCAGTGCCTTGCTACTGGATTTGCCTGAAGATTTGCACATTAACATGGTCACAGACTTTAAACCTACGAGACAGCCTATGAGTGATTCACGTCTGAAGGTTTCTCTTGCTCTCTGTATGACTGCGTATTCCTTCTCTGATGACAAGTGAGTTCCTATTATATTCAGGACAGAGTACAAATGTTCTCATTCTCTTATTTCCGCCAGAGTGCTACTTCAAAATTTCATTAGAAGCACCTCTTTGTAAAAGTCCACAAATCTCTTCAGCAAGGTTTCAGAACACCATGTTTAATCAGCTAACTATCTGAACTATAGGGACATTAAGTGAGTGCTAAACTTGGAAGTCATAGCTTCAAAAGGTCACTACGAAAATCAAGTAGATATTACTACATCTGGCAGTGGCCTTAGTTCTAAAGGTTGATGTGAGAGATCTGGGCTTGAGTCACCCTTTGTAGAATCCCAGAAGATAAGGGGCTCATGTGTATGTCTCCAATACCAGTAGCTGGATGCTATGGATTCAACCAAGGATTTGTGGTAATAACACCTTGAGAAAGAACAAGATGTGGCTGGAGAAGGGGCCATGCAGAGGTAGGGTAGCACTTTTCTGGGACAAACATCCTTGCTCTAGTTCCTGGAGATAAGCACAACACACAAGCGCAGGAATGAGGCCAAGAAGTGGGGAGGGATTGCAGGGGAGGGATCAAGACCGTCCAAGATCCCCAAAGCCTCTTACCCCTTTCCAGAAAGGTCTGAAAAAACTGACTGCACATGAGAAATAATTTGCACAGAAAGTGAGAAACCTAACTTCAGGACAGGGAAACCTATCTATAAAAAGGTACCCACACCATGCCTGGGTGGCTCTACCAAAATGCTCCTCTCAGTTTAAAGTGACAGGTTTATTAATTTCCAGTCTACTGAAGAGTTTCCACACCTGCTATTTCCTTGATTGCAGGTGAAAGAAAAGTAGAAGCTCCTTCAGAACCTGCATCTTCAGAGCTACTGCAGCAGCAACCAAGCCTCAGGGACTAAGGAAATCCCCAGTCTTAAGGGTATAAGATCTTATGATAAGTACAAGGACAGCTGCAAGGTCTAAATTCACTTCCACCTACTTCCTGCCAAAGTCTTCACTTCAGTAACTTATAACTGGTATTAGCTTCCAACTTCACCAGTCACAGTTAAAGCCATAACACAGCAGCAACAGAGCAGTCCCTGGTCCTGGAAGGGTCTATCAATATGAAGACAGCAATACCACTCCTGTCTTTAAGCTCCATGAGGAACACGAGTTCTTGCAGACAGCTAGGTACTACCTCCAGACTAAAACCCTGAAAACATCTCTACACAGTCTACAGCAGTCATCTTGATTTGAGTGTAGAAACATAGTAGTATGAGCTTGTTTCAGCAACACCTCAGAAGAAACACTTCTAGGAACCACCTGGACTACAGACCTGTCCAACTATTTCCATCCCTCTCAAATCAGGCACAGACACTAACTTGCCTCTTAGACTTCTACAAAAGCTCTTTTGTTATCTTCAAAGTAACGCTTCAGAGCTGTTACATCACTCCATCTAACTCAGTCACTTAGTCCTTCTCTCACATAAACCACTAGATCAAGATTTGCTATGGTCCTCTTGCAGTTGCCATTGACTATAGTTATAAACCTGCTGTTGGTCCTAAGGCTCCCAATACTGTAGCGGCAGTTAGTCTTTTGTTCAGAAATTCCTGCTACCTAGGTAACAGTAATGCAGGACAGGTGGAATTCAGGAGAAAGGTAGAAGAGAAGAAACAGAACAGCAGATTTTTTTTTTAATATGTAAATGCAAAAAATTAATTCAGAACACTTACCTGAATGGACTGATGGAATCCTAACCACACCTCATGTGGCAATTCACTTTCAGGAATTGAAAGCAGTAGCTCAAAACAACTCCTGGAAAAGCAAAAGGCAAGTAAACAAGCTACTTGAACATTCTCTTGTTACATTAAATAACACTTAGCACATATTACTTAGCATTCAGATAAGAAACGATAGTAATACAAACACCTTTGACTGCGCAAATCAATTAATAGGCCAGAAACAGCCTGAGAATCAGGCATGATTCTTCATATGGAAAGAGAGCTCTTTTTTACTATGCACAATCTTGCTAATTTAAGATTATAGCTACTCTTATACAAGATAGCCTCTTCAGTATGGCTCAGGAACAGAGCATCACAGAATTTCTACTCTTTCCTCTCAAAGAAAACATAATAACCATTCTGAATAAGACTCAATGGACTCCAGTATGGTCTCTTGGCCTAGAGAGAGAATGAAATCCAGCTTCATTTAACTTAACATTTCCACACTGATCTATGTAAGAAAATAAAACTAAAGAACAGTTTGAAAGAAGACACATGCACCAACACAGAAATGGATCTGGATAACAGAAGCCTAATAGTATCATAAAAAAACCAGACTGACAAGTTATGTCAAGAAGACCATCAGCACAGAAACAGACTCCTTATAGAGCCTTCGATACCAACTGGGGGAGTATTCTAACACCTATGGCATGAACTGCAACCAGCCATGGTAGGACTGTTGTCTATATTTTTCTCAAACAGGGACTAATCTAACCTTGTATGGGACATGTGGATTACCTAAAACCCTACTGCTGCACAGAACAATTTGTCCTCATGTGCTGGTTTTAAAACCAGCAGGGAAATTAAACTCCAAATAAGGCACTCCCCTTCCCCCACACTTTTCAGTAAAAAAGGGACAAGAAATTAGTTGAAATAACAATTTACTAAAAAGCACAATAGCAACAGCAGTACGAACAGCAAAAGTATACAGAAGAGAAGGTGTTTTACACACAAAAGGGTATTCACCACCGGGAACAAAAAAAACCACTTCCCGAAGGCAGCGCCCGCCCACGTGGTCTCCAAAGGAAGGCAATACGGCGACTGCTGCAGCACATGGTATTCGGGGAACAAAAACAACAGGGCAAGAGAGCTCCCGTAGCTTAACGTTTCCCCCTCGCCCCCAGCCCAAAACCAACACAAAGCAGGGACAAACAAGCCCTGGAAGTTAGTTCGTCCAAACAGGGATCACGCAGCCACTGGCTGAGCTCAGTTCTCCGAAACTGCCTACACTCCTTGCCTTCAACTCTCCGCTCCGCTGTGTGTGTTGGGGGCAAAACGTCTCTGCAGGGATGCTGACCCTGCACCACCCAGCCCTCCTGGTTCAGCCACGCCTCGGAGCTGTCCATTTCAGCACCACAGTTCCGTAGTCGCGCTAGGGAGGGAAAACCGGAGGGAGAGCCAGCGGGCAGCAGAAGGGAACAAGGTCGCCGCCACAGTCCACTCCGCTCTGTCGAGCGAGGCAAGATGGCAAACTTCCGATTTCCGGCGCTCGGCTTTTCCTGCGAAACCACGTCCCCAGCGATGGCGTGGGTGGTATCGAATAAGCACCGTGGTCACACCCACACAGCGCTAAAAACTCCACCCCTTTTCTCTGCTACCAGGACACCCAATCCAACCAGAAGTGTTAACTATGACACTCTGTCTAGAGATTCACATGATTTGCACACAGCAAAAGTATTTTCATAAATCATAAAATATAAGGAAAGAAAACTGGTCTAAGACTCCACACATAACAAATGCACCAAATTACTGCGATAAGCTACACCTACACTATTAGATAGTTCCAACTCATGCTACTTTTTCTTTAAAATCTCCTTTCCCAAGTATTAAATAGAAGAATGACAAGGTAACACATTCAATCTTACCATAGATAGAAGAGCTGAGCTTGGGGAAGTAGAACAGATGGCCATAAAGCAAACACGAATTTCAAAGCTGCTTAGTACCCAAAAAGAATGACTTTCCTTCTTCCTTCTGACCTGATAGATCCATTGACTAATCACCTGCCAAACACTATGCCTTATCAGTTTTCAGCCAGATTCAGCAGACATATACACACACACACACACACACACACACACACACACACACAAACAACACCAAATGGACAAATACTGAACATCTGGCCATCCTTTTCACATCTCAGAAGTTTGAATTCACTGCCCAATCCTTTTCCTATAAATAGAAGTTTAGACCTGCAAAAGCTCTAAACACTTATTAGACTGGCAGAAAATACACAGCCTTCATCACTGTCATTCCCCCCTTATTCACAAAAATCTCAGGCATTACTATGCTGATGAAAAAGCTGGTAAGAGGATCACCAGATATTCCAACTGTCATAGGTCTCAATTTAATAAAATAATCAGAACTTTCTTTTGCCTAGTACTCAAGCGTGGTAATACAAGCTAATTCACTATCAAAACCAACTTTACAAAGTCTCAAAGCACATGAACTCTATTTTAACATTAAAAACTTCGAACTAAAACAAAACAAAAAAAAAAACAAACTAAGAAAATCACTAGGTATGTGTCCAGTTTTCATGCAAGTCATACAAAGATTTTTTTACACCCAGTACAACATTTGCAAACTTCACAGTCAATGTGTTTGTGAAAAGTCTTTTGATGCACACCTCACTTTCAAACTTGGTCAACCAATCCCACCTACTTCCACTCTCTTAATTCCTGGAATTACTTTTTCTAGAATATTAGTTTTTCATATATATGATATTGGTTATATAAAATAACAGACTTAAACAAAATTATAAAGCCAGTGTTTACTCATCAGTCTTCTATACTTAACTGTTAAGTTGCTACTTGGACAGTGAAAAGATGACAGAGAGATAGACAACAGGTTGGCAAAGGCATACAGTGCTTCATAAAAGAGTTTGGCGAAATAAACGCTTGAAGAAAAGTACAAAGATCAGTGTTTACAGAGCCATTGTGCTGTCTACTCTCTTATATGGATCTGAATCATGGGTCATCTACTGCCACCACCTGCGACTCCTAGAACGCTTCCATCAACGCTGTCTCCGCACAATCCTAAACATCCACTGGTCAGATTATGTGACTAATACTTCTGTTCTAGAACAAGCAGCAGTCACAAGTATTGAGGCCATGTTGCTGAGAACACAGCTGAGCTGGGCAGGGCATGTCTCAAAGATGAAGGACCAACCACCGCCTCCCTAAGATCTTGCTCTATGGTGAACTTGCCACCTGCTGCCGCATGAGAGGAGCCCCGAAGAGAAGATACAAGGACTCCCTGAAACAACATCTCAGCCTTGGCCATATTGACCAACGTAACTGATCTACTCTGGCCTCCAATCGGGAGGCCTGGAGACACACCATCTATAACGCTGCTGATGCCTTTGAGAATGCACGTAGGATCTCTCTCGAGGAGAAAAGACAACGCAGAAAGAATCGTACCCTGCAGAATATACCATCTATGGAGTCTTTCTGCTGTGCCTTTTGCAGCCGGATGTGCTTGTCTCGTATTGGCCTTTTCAGCCACCAGTGCGCTTGTAACAAACGTGGATAGAGCCCTCCCCAAATCTTCGTTCGCGAAGTCTGGCCATGATCAGTACCACCACAATGCCTACCTATACAAAACTGAATTCCAAACTTTAATTTCAATTTTTGCAAATAAATTGTAATGGGGGCTTGAATGTTTAAATTATTAAAATTATTAAAAAAAAAATTATTCATCTTAAACACTCAACTTGAAAATATCTTTCAGGAAAAGATCTCCCAGATTTGAATTTCTTTACTTTAGAAGAAATAACTCTAGGCAGAAATTATTTGCATATTATTTGCATAAAATTTTTCTGTAATCACTTTATACCTCATTCCCAGAAATTTTTTTAATTAATTCTTAAAAGCCTTTAGAACTGTGTTCATCTTTAGATTGTATTAGAACACCTTTTCTATCCTAATCTTCTTAGAATCACAAAGATGACTAATTATATCTTGGATGATCAACAGGAATAGTTCACTTATTGCCAGGAATTATCCTATGTTTGTTAAGAGTTGAATTAGCTCAATGATAAACAGCAGAGTAGTAAATGCAAGCTACTGAATCAAACTGCAGCAGTTTATCAGATTGAGAACTACTTTGTTAGACAGACAAACAGCTAATTGTCACATGTGCTTGCTCACAGAGGTGCTGTAGTAAGCAAGCACACTCTTCCCAGAAGCGACATCTGTTAGACTCCATAGATAGGACCAGTAGGTGAGATAGAGCTGCAAGCTTGAGGCAGACTGGTCTTATTGTTTCAATCCAATTTTGCTACTTGAATCAGATGACATTCAGATCTCTTTTCCCTTTATATGGTTGAAAAAGCATATAAGCAGCTTCTCAAAGTTGTGGAAATGGTAAACTCCCTTTCAATTCAGTGCCATCACAGCACACAGGAGAAAGTAGAAAGCAGTCAAATCTTAGCTACTGGCAAATACATTGTGAATTATGAACAATTCTTTCTATGCTTTTAGCTTGAATCTATTAACCTCGGAACCATATAAAGCATTTTCAGATGGAAGGAAAATTTTCACACTGATGGTAACATGAATGACACCTTGATCCTCAAATAGCATCCTCAGAAATAAAGCACAGAACCTTGAGTGAACAATCAGCTTCAAGAGCCTCCTGAGACTCATGACGATAGTCAGCTACCTTCCCAGTCACGCTCAAGAAAAATATTCCTGTCCCCATCCCCTCACCCTAATCATTTGTCAAATCTGTAATCTACAAGAGCAACTTCCCCTTTTTTTCCTAAGGTTAGACAGTGGACCAACAAGGTCTCACACTGCATCAGCATCATGTTTCCTGTGGGGGGTACTGTCCTTACATCACATCAGATGTACTGTGAATGCACAATGGACCTGGGCAGGCAGCAGGGAAAGTCACAGTATACTGAGTTTTGCTGTTACTGGCTCACACTGCTGAGAAGGATGTCAGAAGCAGGAAGTTCTTTCCCTCTTCTCCAGGAAGTATGTTGGAAGGGAAGGAGGAGTTCAATAGGAAGTAGAGCACTTCTCCTTTAAATCAGGAAGCTTGCTTGTTTCATTTCTCATCAAGGTTCAAGTCTGAAATGCACAAGTGTGTACAACAGCTGCTGCATAACCCAACTGTCTCCCCCAAAACCACAGTTACACGGAAACAGTATGCTTTATGTCCCTAACCAGTCGTCTTCTCTCATGGAACTTAATTTTTATGTTTAATTCCCTGTTTAACTTCTCTGTCCCTCCCTTGGAAACTCTTATGGAAAAGAAAAACATGTGAGAGTTAATTTAGAGAAGCCATTTACCTCACCCTATCTTCAACCTCACTC
Source organism: Lepidothrix coronata (assembly GCF_001604755.1). NCBI lineage: Eukaryota > Metazoa > Chordata > Aves > Passeriformes > Pipridae > Lepidothrix > Lepidothrix coronata. The sequence goes on from NW_016690360.1 coordinate 2,367,066, forward strand.
CTTGTATTTCTCATTCTTTAGATTCCTTTCAAATGTAATCATCACAAGAATAGGGGAGATTCCAGCGAGTCAGTCTCTCTACTGTCCTCCTCCACAAGGTTTTCTGAATATACAAGTAACAGCAAACAAAGTCCTCACACTGAAAGCTGAAAGAAACCATATAAACAGAAGCAGAATATTCCAATCTTTCTAAACAAGAGAAAAGTAATTTTTATACAGAATTGGGATTTATACCCCAAAGTAACAGTGGTAAAATATATAAAAGGTAGCCCAGGTACAGATGACCTGCACATATACTAAAAGACAAACTTTTAAAGTGATATGAGAAGAAAACAGAATACACAAGCTAATTAACAACAGTATGATGAAGACAAGAATACTCTATCCATAAAGGGACAGTCTGCAAAAGCAATATAGATATTTTGCCAAAAATACGTGTATTATGTACCAGGTAAATGATTCAGCAGTTAAAGTCCTAAGTTTTCATATTAAGACATTAAGATACACTTTTCCAGATTTCACATGTTTTCCCCTTCTTGACAGAAGGTTTAAAAAAACCCCAAACCACTCACAGTTCACATATTTCTCATAACTAAAAAAAAAAAAAATAAAAAAAAATTCAAGGCATCATATGGAGCTTTCTGGTTCCGAGTTGTTGATTTATATTGCAAGTTAGTCCATTATAAATAAAGCATCTGACCAAGGAGTTCACTGCAAAAATCCTTCTTGAAAAGAATACTTGAGTTCAGACCACAAAGCAAGCAAGAGGCTGATAACAGAAAAAACAGCTCACTGAAAAACTGTCACAGAATCGCTTTTATTTTCTGTGATGATCTTCATATTCAGAGTTCTAGATCTTCGTCCTCTCTCCTCGAATGAAACCTTACTAGCAACGAATGACCAGCACGTCACAATGATCAGCATGTAGTCTTATCCTTCTCAGGTAGTAACTGATTATAGTCCAGTGCATGTGGAAGCTCTCAGGCTAAACTCTTCAATTACAAACATTTGCTTTGCACTTAAAACATACTTTGAGGAACTACAAGTTATCCAAACTCAGCTGATGGACTGCAAAATGGTTCTCTATTCTGTTCCAGGAACTCCTGTACTTTAAGTCCTGTCTACCCACATTTGTCAAAGAGCTCAGGTTGAAGTCCTATAATCTGCTTTGCTATCCTACAGCACAACCCAGACTGCCATGAACACAAACCAGCTTGTCCTTTTCAGCAACGGACACGTTCAGAATGCCCCTGTGCTAAAGGGGACTGGACATAAGAAATTGCAAAGGATACATATTTATTAATCCATGCATGAAGGTCTAATATTAAAACTTCTAATTAATAAGCACTACATTAAGCTTTTTCTACAGAAAATAGTAACTTTCAGAACGTTCTAAGAAAGAACAGAGCCTTCCTAATACCTATGTGATCATTAAAATATGGAAGAACAAAGCCTTAGAACTTGTTCATGTTAATTAATTAAATGCTCAAGTACATTTTGTGGTATGATAAAAAATGTACTAAAAACATTTACTAGATAATAAATCACAAGCACAGTTGTCAAATCAAGCATTAAACTTAAACTTATTTCAACTTTAAACTTATTTCAGCAACTTGCCCTTTAATTTATAAACTACGGTTCTTTTAAAAAAGAATAAATTAATATACCAAAACTTACAGCACTAGCCTGCCAAGTACCAAAAGAACATCTTCACATTCTGTAGTCAAGTAAGGTCTTGCATTAGCAAAGCTTTGGATGGAGATTCGATACACTTCCAAAAAAGGTAAAATATGTTCTGATGCACCTCGACTGCCAGCATACTGGAGTAGTGTCTGAAAGAAAATGAGTTATCATTAGAAGTTCTCATAGCACACTTTTGTTTAAAAAACAAATATCAATATGCAATATCAAACACATACAGTGGAAGAATTCTGGAAGTGAGAATTTTTACCCTGAAGGAGAATTTAAAGTGGCAGCTTTTCACCTCAACTGAAGTTCCCCCTTTTTTCAAATATATTTTTATTTATTTTATTATTTTGATAAAGTTATCAAAGTTTCTACTGGGGAGAAAGCTAGATGCAACTGGCAGAAATGTGAACTGTTAAGTTAAAAACTGAGGGAGAAGTTCTGCACTCAGCTCCTTTTGTACAACTACTATGGAGACAGAAACACATAATTAACACTAGAATCTTCATTACCAGTGCGAATACAGAAAAATAGGAAGAAGCTCAAGATTAAGAACATTACTCCAGATGTAGTATTTTAAAGATACATACATTACTCACACGGCAAACATGAAGCCATCAGAAGGAGATACAAACCCCAGACCATTACACAGTCATTTTTCAAAGGTAAAATTACCCTAAATTTTACTCCTTGACCATAACAATCCCACATTATCCAGGCACAGTACCGAAGCAGCAATGTAAAATCTAGCCAGTTTAAGAGAAATCACATCAGCACAGTGACTACAGAAGTATCTCCCAACTTTTTAAAAACTTACCTCCACTACCATGCTATGCTCTGACAGGCTATGAAGTACTATTTGAGAACAAGTATGGCACTGAGCTGAGGACACCTCAGCTCTACTGACAGCTTGCTTCACAAATAACAGCCCTTCCCTTACACCTCCAGAGCAGTGATGCTCCTGTTCTTACCCTCTTCCCATGTGGTACCCTCCCTAGACCAAAAAAGGTACTAATCTTGATTAAGGCCATCTGCAAAGATAATAAGAAATAATGAATGAAAGAGACTGTGCTTTTTGGAACCCTTAGGGACAAGACTGCATGGGAAAAAAGTTCAGAGTGATCCGCCCTACAGTCCAATACAAGCTAAATTGTCCTAAGAGGAGGGTGATGGTCATATCAGTTTTCAAATCACTTCAAGCTGAGACTCTGATACAACAAATTTATTTTAACACCTTAAACAAAAACATGATCATATCAGATGGTGACTGGATGAAGGACATTACTGAACAAGCCCTACTATGAGCTTAATAAAACCAAGTGCAGTCATTATAACGGCTAGAAACTTCTAAGACAAAACCTACCTTCCAGCACAGCAAAAAATAAGTGGCCAGTTAGACACTATTTTATAGCCTATCTGGTGTTATGCCAGTAATCTAACTATACAATACTAGTCTTAGCCTAAAAACAATGCAGACATCCACTAGGCCAGCACAATCATGTGTTATATTTAAGAAAAAAAAATCTATTAAAAATACCATCTAAGAATCAGTAAAAATCAATATGTTTTGTGGATTGTTCTCCAAGAATTAGGTAATATAACTCCTGGGTGAATGGAAGCCACAAACTTTCCAAAAACCCCACACAATATTAATAAAGACGTAAGGAGGGTGGGGGAAAGGAAGATTTTCCTTAAACACAGCACAAAGATAATTAGTGCAGAAGCGAATGACTAGTAATACCAGTCATCATGCTTATCTAACAGACTAATGAAGGATTTGATAATATAACTCAAATCATATATGGCTTTATAGAATTATATGACATTCAAAGGCTGTCAAGCTTTAATTCCCCAGAGATGCTCAACTGATGACTATCATAAATCAGCTGTTTGGTAAACCCAGCAGTAACACTACCATTATAGCAACTACAGGAAAAGATCAAACTTACAAGTGTCTGCACTTACCTAAAAGTACATCCATTAAAACCAATCTATTTAAAAAGTCAAATTCAGTGCTCAATCATCTTGACAGACACTTTGATCATAAACTACTTGGTCTGTGTAAAAGATAAAACACTGCAGAATATTTCCTAAGATTAAATAAATGTACTAGAAAACATTGCACCCTTGCTCAAGTCTTAAAGCTAACATTAGCAATTCACTGAGTAACTATTTATGAGAAACTTCTCCCTAAATACATAAACAATGGTTTCAGTGTACAACACAGATTCAAGGCCACAGACTTATTAATAGCTTGAACTTCAAGGATCTGTAGTTTTGAAAATACTGCCATTAGCATACTGACAAGCCAAATGCAGTATTTGTATTACAGAGGCTCTTCAAAGCTCTTCTGCTCTTTCAGAAGCAACATTAGTTTAATCACCTACTACAGATTTCTCCTGGCAGTCTATATAAAATATATAATTGAAAAATTATTAACATGTCAGAATTAGATAATCTACATGTTTAAGGAATAGTCAAGCAATAATTTAGAGGCAATTACTACCTTACAGTCCAGTTGCCTGAAGAGAGTATTCAAATATTTAAAGTCTAGTTAACACATGCCCATTTACACTTCATCACACTTCATCCTGTCCTCCTCTTTGACTCCAATAACACATCTGATTGAAAACTGGGGTGAGAAGTGCAGAGACCACATCTACCTAATACGTAACCTACAGACCAGCCTAGGCCCTCAGCACTGCACAGATTCTCATGTTCCACAAATGCTGGTGCACCTGCTTTGCTGCATTTCCTCAGAAGCATCATTTTTTTGCTCAGACCGAATTTAAAGATGAAGATCTCCAATTTTCCTGACCTGCTATTACAGCTTTAAGCCTCTGTTTAAGAAAAACACTTCCTTCTCTTCTTAAGCATATCCAGTTGCAATCAACAGTCTTCAATGCACCACCTTTAAAAACTTCAGAAAGCCAACAGCAGATGCCATGTTTTAATGTCCTACAACCTCTGCTTCACTGATAAATGTTCTTCATATCTGTGATTGCACAGCCTCAAACACCCTCCTAGTCGTTCTAAGCTGGCTGTTTGGGTACATACTGAGCTCACCAACAGATGTGTTCTTCCCAAGGTGAATGTGCAAAGCATATATGCCTATACAACATAAAGGTGCTGAGTCAACCCATTATATAGGCTTTGAAAGTTTCTTTGTTGTGTTACTGTGGACAGTAGTCCTACTCCCCTGCTCAAAAATAGGGATCTTCAAGGAAATTGTGTCATCCATCATCATTCCCAGGAAAAGCTACTGGAAAGCTGCACAGAGCAGCACAAGTTTATATGTAGTAAATGAGCATCCATATAGCTCAAAGCATAGAAAAGTTACTGATTTGGTTCACAGTTTTCTGTGTCTGACAGCCATGGTAATTTTCACAGCAAAACTGAGCACCGTCAGGCCCCTTCCTCAGCTGTACTCACAGGACGGGAAACCTAAAACATTTCAGCTCCCCTTATGTCATCTACTTTCCAAAACCAAATTTAAGCCCAGCTAAATTCAGCTTCTCTCTAGGCACATTCTGCTGTAGCTTAATAGGCTTATGAGAAGGTATCAGTGGTAGTCTCTAAGTCATAAACATAAAACTAAGCTGAGCCTTCTAAATTTCACTTAGGGGCAGACTGAAATTATTAAATTGTCACAAACATTCCCAGTCAGAAGGAGAAACCAAGATGTAAAATTACATTCTACTCACAGTAGTCTAAATGCACAATGACATCACAAATTCATCCTCTGTTGAAGTTGCTGAAGGACAGACCAGCAGTTCCACGTTTCCCACAGTATCTCCTGGTGTATGGGCATGACAACCCACGCTCCAAGACTGATGGCAAACCAATAACAATCTTTTTCATTTTTATCTGTGCTATCATAGTGTTCTAAATGAGACTACAACAGCAGCACAAGGACCTAGAGGGCTATGTTTTTTGTGGGACAGGGTTTAGGGTTGTATTTTTTTGTTTGCCTTTTTTTTAGGTAATAGAACTGTCTTTCACCAAACTCTACCAATCAAGTACCTCCAAAGCTTCTTCTGTACCAAATTAATCTGGGCAACTGGACATGTACAAACACTGATCATCCTGACGACCACTCCTAAGTGTTAGCTTAGTATTTATGTCAATGTTCTGATACAATAAACAACACTGGGAACAATTTCAGCAAAACCTGAAACATGGAAAGAGTCACACACATTGTACTGGGCTCTGTGTCAGTGCAAGGTCACACATCTTCACTGTATGCTGAACTTGGGACACATACAGCAGTATACAGCAGCACCCTGCAGTTTGAGAAGCAAGAGTTTTGAAACCTAATAAATGCACTTATTCTGTTGTTTCAATAAGTGATGTTTCAATAAACATCCTCCTAGAATGGTATGGCAAAGCACACAACCTGTGGATGCAAAATGGAAGACTGTGAAGGGTAACATCACTTCTACATAATCTGTAACACACCAGTAGACGTTTTTCTCTGATTTTGCCATTCTCCAGTCAAATACTGTGACTTTATCTGCTGAGGTGTCATTATACTAGCTCAGAAAACAAGCTTTTTATTTTTTACTTTAAAACGCACAGTCTCTTCAGACTCAACAGGGACAACTCTCCAACCTAGCAACCTAACAACAATTTTTCAACCTAGAGCTCACAGTAAATGATGATGTAGAGGAAGCAAAAATTAATTAACCACTAACTTATTTAAGAATAAATTATCTCCATCAGTGTGGCTTTAATCAAGTTCATCTCTTCCACAGGAAGTTAAGGCCTCGATTCAGAAAATGTTGACCTTAGTCTGTGTTGCATTAAGCAAGTATTTATACAAGACCCCCGAACCACAGCTCGTTCAGTGATTTAAGGTAACAGCAGGCCCTCACCAGCAAGCACTGCTTACCCGACGGCAGATTTTAACCAAGGCGGAACGCAGAGATTTGATCCCGAGGCAAGGGAAGCACAGACAAGCGGAGGTCTCGGAACCGAGCCAAGACCACACCGAGAAAATGCGGTGCGGCCCGCCCGCCCCAAAGATCCTCCCGAGGGCCACCGCATGTCGAGGGCCACCGCATGTCCCGGCCCGAAGCGCTGCCAAAGCCCAAAGGCCCCGGGTTGGCGGCCCACGGGGGGCCCTCGGCAGGGCGTGCACGGCCCCGTTCAGCAGCCCCGCACGGTGTCGCGAGCCCTGCGCTACGCAAGCTCCAGAGGAGCGAGTGGAGTCCCCGGGACGGGACCTCCGGGCCTGCCCCGGCCGCATCCCCGCCGGCCGCACCCGGCCTGCAGCCCAGGCCGCGGCCCGCCCCGCTCGGCCCCTACCTGGCAGAAGCCCCGGCAGTAGGCCCGGGACGAGGCCTCCGACACCTCCTGCTCGCGCAGCTCCGCCTGCAACTGCCAAAGGCGGGCGCGGAGCGCCGGCACCACCCGCGGCACCTCGGGCCGCGCCGCCGCCTCGGCCTCCGCGTCCGCCATCCGCACCCGGCCCCACTGCGCGTAGGCACCACTCACGTGACCGCGGCATGACCTCATCGGCCCGGGACGATGTCACGTGACACGCGCACGTGACGTGTCGCTCTCCGCGCGAATCGCGCTCTGGGGCTAGGAGCGGGCGCGCCCCCGCGAGCTGCGCCACGTGACGCGCCGGGAGCGCGCGAGCCCCGAGGGGCGGCGGTAACGGCCCGGGAGGGGCGAGGCACCTGTGAGGTGACAGAGACAGGGGAGAGTGCGCACTGTCCAGATTCAACTGCTTAACTTAGATTGCCGTTATTTTAATCTCCAGTTTAACAACACAATGTTGAAAGCAGAACATTCGTGACTCGAGGACAGCCCCAGAGGGGGCTGGTGCCCAGACACGAGAACGGGGAGAATGGTAAATAGCTTTTACCAAGAGCTTGCAGCATGACTAGTGACACGAGATGCTGGGCCCATGGGTCAGGAAGCTCTGCAGTGAGTTGTCCTGAGCCCTCTGGGTGACAAGTTGACCTGCTGGGGTAAAAAAATGGGCAGGACGAGCAGCAGAGATTGTGAAACCTCGCAGGAAGTCATCAGTGCTCATCAGGCTTGCTTTTACCCCATCTGACTGTAAAGGGAATTCCTGAAGGCCACACAGAAGTAGAGGCTGAAGTGGTGTGCAGTTGCCCGTCACACCCTGGTCAGAAATCTACTGAGAGGCATTTTGCCTGCCTTCATATGTCTTAGGAATGACATATGCTTTCTGCAGGAAAAAAGTGACAAGCAAACAAGGCATTTTCCTTTCATTCTAGGCTGGGCAGCTCAGAGGTGTGGTAGTTCCTTTTTTGGTTTGAGAATTTAGGTCGGGGAGGCCCCTGGCTTGTTTGCGAGCATGCAATTGGGGTTTCTATCCTCCAATGAGATGAGAATCTCTCTTTTTCCTTTTCATACTCTGCCTGATTGGGCATGAACAGTCTAAGCACATCTATGTCAATGTGATAAATTACCTGGGTTTTTCCACCTCAGTCTGCAAGGCAAATGAGAAAAGGAGAGGAATGGCAAAGTCAGGAAGACCTGGGGTGAATTGAATGGAATCATCTGGGAAGCCTTCCCTAGCTGCATGCATGTTGTATGATTTCAACCCATAGCTTTGTGGTACGGAGCAAGTGGAGTACTTAACATCCAGAGAGATGGGTGAAAAATAAGAGGTGAGTTAGGAATAGCAAAACTATCCTCTTGCAGATTTAAAGCGAAAGGGGGCCTTAAGAGATGTCCTGGGAAGGAGAGAAGAGATATAAAACAAGAGCCTGGAACTCCCAGGCCACAGATCTGCCCCTGAGCTTTTGCACATCCCCATTGTTCTCCTACAAGTTAAATGGTTCAGTAGTTTTCTTGTTGGGAGAGGATGTTTCCAATACCAGTCTGGGTTTCATGATAGGGTGAACAGAAGCCTGTAAATATGAGAATCTTCTGGGGAGGGCTCTTGTTCCTCCTCCAGATTGGACCCATCCCCTTTTCCAAAATCTAGGAAAGTCCCCTCCTTGAACAAGACATTATATGGGGCCTTGGATACAAGGAAAAACTTTTTAACTGTGAGGACGACCACACAGTGGAGTAGGGTGCAGAAAAACTTGTTCCATCTTTGCTATTAGAGGTGTCCTCATGGTAGATCCACAAAGCCAACAAAGAACAACTTGGACATCATACCAGCTGGTAGGGCAGGCTGGCTTGTGCTAGCCCTGAGGACAAACTCTAACACTGTAATTTCAGTATTAGAAAGCAGGCATTACTTTATTTCGGCGCTGGGTGGAGCATGGGGGAATAGCACCTCCTAACATGCGCACCCAATTATCAAAACTTTTAACTATTTATACATTTTAGCAGACAAAGGTTTTAGAGTTCACTGGCTGCAAGTTACATAGTTCTCTTATTAATTAGTATTCTATCTTCTATTGGTTAATAATTCTCTTGCTTTTTATGCTAATTAGTTGACATGCTCAGTTTCTCTCTTTTTTGGGTCAGTGGGTTTCTTGGGTTGGTGGTCTGTGAGTCGGTGGTCATAGTTTCCTCCTGTCAGAATTACTTTTTACCCACTTGGAGCTGATTTCAGCACAATTACTGAGTTGGTTTTATTAATTTCTTCCTTATCTGGGGAGTCCAGCCAAATGTCCTTGTGGCCCATAAATTCTGCATTGCCTCCCCCCACAGGTCTGAAATCACTGAAGTATGTAACGCCCTAAACTTTAATTTGTTTTTCTAACTCATGGACATCACTCAGAGCTTGCTTGTTAGCTGCTATCTGTTTCATGAATTAAATTTCCCTTCTTGTTGATTACGTTTGAAAGTTACAAAGACCAAAGAACATCCTTTCTTAAGAAAGTTTTTGCATATTTTACATTTTGCAACAATTAATCGGGACCTTGTTTCACCTGTAACTCCCTGAGCAAATTGTTAACTATTTCTGACTCTTGAGATCGGAAGAGTCAGCATCAGCAAGACTAATTGCTATTCGTTACAAAGATTTTCAACAGACCAATGGGTAACATTAGTCCTCGTCTTCTCTCTCACACAGTGCTGAGGAGGGGACCCCAGCAGTCTGCCAGGCACACTTGACCAAGCACATCAGACTCTGTTAATGGTAGGCAACCGTCGCCTGCTGCCAGGCCCTCCACATTCCAGCAGCTCCCCTACCCACCACCCCCAGGCTCTGAGGGAAAGCAGCCAACTGTGTGATCCTGCAGCACAGATATCACAGGGAGCAGCTGCAGTGAGGAGCTGAGCTGGGAGCCAGTATCTGTGGCTTTGAGCCTCATCTTTCTTTCAGCAGCTATTTGGAAAGGAGAGAGGAGGACAGATCCTTGTAAAAAGGCCTCTTTTCCACTCCTCCTCTCTAGTGCCTTTTAACCTCCTGTCCTCTGCCCAGGCTGGGTCCCGCTTCCTGCTGAACGGTAGCAGGGATAGGGGCTGGGGCAGGGGCAGGGGCTAGGACTGGGTCAGAACCAGAGGAAGGGGCTCAGCTGCGCTCCCTCGCCCAGCAGGGCCCTGCCCTGGGCACATGGACGGAAAAATGCGGCAGGAGAGATGTTCGGAAGGGGGCTGCGAGGACACCTGGAGGCAACGATTGGACATTGCAGGAAAGGCTATGGCAGTTGACACCTTGGAATGTACCGTCCGTCCGTCCGTGGACTGGCTTGGGCTGGGAACCAGCTCCTTTCCAAACTGGGAGCTGTCAGAGGTGGTAACCCCCAGGATCCATACTGGGACCAATGTTGTTTAATATCTTTGTGAGCAATCTAGATGATGGGACCAAGTTTTCTCTGATGATGCCAGAGTGGGGAAGAGGACAATTTGGAAGGGAGAGCCACCCTGCAGGAAGACCTGGATAGGCTGGAAGAGTGAGTTCACAGGAACCATATGAACTTCAGCAAAGACAAATGGGAAGTCTTGCACCTGGGCAAACATAATCCAGGAGTGTAGCACAGGCTGGAGAGCAGCTCTGTGGAAGGGGCCCTGGGGGTGGACACTAAGCTCAGTGTGAGTGACCAGTGTGCTGCCACAACTGAGAGCCAGTGGGATGCTGGGCTGCATCAACAAGGGCATCACCAACAGAGAGAGAAGTCATTGTCCCACTCTATTCAGCGCTTGTCAGGCCACACCTGGAATACTCTGCAGTTTTGATCCCCACTACCCAAAAGGGAACCGGACAGGCTGGAGGGGGTCCAGGGAAGTGCCACAAAGAGGATCCAAGGGCTGGGAAGCTGCTGTATGAGGAAAGGCTGCAACACCTGGGTTTGTTCAGTCTTGAGAAAAGAAGGCTTAGGGAATGAACCCAAGAGAAACAAGTGATGCAAAATAAAATTGCTCACCACCCTCTGACCAATGCCCAACCCATCCCTGAGCAGTGACTGATGGCTCCCTGTCGGGTCCCCCCAGATCCTCTAATCAGGGTGTGACTGCTTCCATGAAGGATACCTGGGGTTTGCTGTTCACCTGAATTCTTCCGTTCCTCACAGCCCCCCTTCCCAACATCTCTCCTGCTGCATTCTACTGCTACACCTGGGGCTGGCAGCCCAGCTCTTCTCTTGTGTGACCAGCCTACACAAAGGATGAAAGATAATGGAAGCAAACATTCATGGTTAATTTTTTCTAAGAGGCCTAGAATCAGACTGGGCCAAAATAATTCTGTTGTCTTTTTGTTGTTGATAGTACTGGTGACAAACCAGTTTTAAGAACATATCCATTAGTTGGGGGTATTGAGAAAGATATGGGCATTGTTGAACTACAGTCTTTAAAAAACCTCTTGGCACCAGGATGTTCTGCGGGATCAGTTCACAGTCTGTGGGCTCATCAGCTGTCTGTACAGTTGTCCTAGTTAGAGCAGCTGGGACCAGTTCATCACTGTGTGGGTGTAACCCAAACTGTGTATTCTACACCCTCTACGTCATTTCCCAGGAACTGTTAACAATAGACCATTTGCAGCAGCTGCCCAGAGCACACCTGACCCCTCAGGCTATAAGCTGGGTGTTAAGAAGCCTGTGAGATAGGAGGATGTTCCTATCCTCACACCAATAACTCAGGTGTGATGACTCCCCTCTGGGGAGTCACCAGCACCTCCACACCCAGCCTGAGGGGTCATGTCTGCTAATGGGCCACCAAGGATTCCAAAAATATCTCACGACTCATGTGGGAGGCGTGTCTGAAGGCACGAGAGATGTGCCAGGGCAGTGTGGCCAAAAGAACATGTGCCATCATATGTAACTCTATTGGCTGAAGAAGTCACATGGTATGTAGGGATAAAAGAAGCGCGAATTTTGAAATAAAGCCTCTTTGTTCACACCACCCACGAGGAGCCGATTTATTCCTTGTTAGACAAGGACCCCGCCGTTACACATGGCGCTCGAGCACGGACTCTTTTAGCTTATATTAAGCCAGATATTTATCCTGAATCAGGAAATCAGCCGGTAGTTCCGTTATCATCTCAATTTTTTGGAGACGGGAACTTTTACCGCAAAAAACCTTGACGTCAGTAAATCCGTTGTCTCGATGGCGTCTGACAAACGGAAAGTTAGTTTAGCAAGCTCCAAAAATATTAGAAAAGTGCACGATATAAGAAGAGGAGAAAGAAGTTAAGAAGAAACCGAGAGGTCAAGCAGCAACCGCACAGGGTGGAGAGGGTCCAACGCAACATCAAAAGCGGTGAGTCCAGCTTGAAGGCACCCTGCACAGCTAGGACTGCTCCCTAACGGCAGCGTGTCTGCAGCTCGGAGACCCGAGCCACGGAGCACCTTAAGACTGCCAGGGAAAGCCGTTGGTCCCCACGTGTCGGCCATCTGGTAAAAACGGCTTTGCCGCTGCCGACTGCTGCAGCCGGACCACGTGCGAGAAGCGGCTTTGCCGCTGCTGCCTCTTAAAATCTCCAGCCACCACCGGACCCCCGCGGAGCCCCCTTTCAGTTTCTGTCCAGCAGAAACTGCCGCGGCTCCCCGCCTGCTCGCCGCTGCTGCCGGCCCTGCGGCGTGCTTAAAAGCACTGCCGCAAAAACCCCCGCGCCGCATTCAGACCGCGCCGGGACCTTACCGAAGGCGCCGTGCCGCGCCTTCCTGCTACAACGCGCCTGACCCCCGCACCGCCCAGCGATTTGCGGGAACCCCGGAGCCGCTGTTGCCGCCACCGCCCACCAAGCCGCCCGCGCGGATCCCGCCCCGCGCCCCGCCGCCACCGCGGTGGACGCCGTGCTCGCCGTAGACGGAGCCGGACCCGAGCCCGCGCCCGACCGGCACTCGCTGCCACGTGACTGAGACGACGACGCCAGCGCCGCCGCTGCCGTTCGTCGCTGAAGCCCACGCACACACCGATCCGTCTGCAGCCGCTTGCCCGCCGCTTCTACCGCCCGCCGCTTCTGCCGCCCCGCGCCCGTCGCTACAGCTGCCCCATGCCCGCCGCTGCCCTGCGCCCGCCGCTTGCAGCCTGCACCAGGACACCAGCCACCGACGCTGGGACGCCACAGCCCAGCATCGCAAGCCCAGCCGACAGAGAACCGACACAAATCAGCAAACAGACAGATCCTCTTCAGCAGCGCACGCTAGCAGCACCGAGACTCAAAGGTAACATGGGAAACTTCTTCCCCACCGAGCTCTCACAAGACACAGACGCATTAGCTACACTGCTGAAGCCTTATTACATACAGGTTACAAGGGCTGAATTAACAGAATTGGTACGGTTCATTAAGATAGCTGTACCAGAACTGCCTCTGGTTGAAGCCTTCCACATCCACATTTGGGACAAAATAGGGAACCTTATAAAACTCAAAGCTCAGGGGGGAGACCCCCAAGCGAACAATGCTTACCCAGCCTGGCAGGCTATAATGTCTGCATTAAGCAGAGCACACCAAAAAACAACAAAAACACACACCCCCGCTCACGCTGCTAGCAGCAGCCCAACTTTTACGCGCCACAGTTTAAACACACAAAGCCCGGCGGGGGGAGGGGGTGGAGCCGTTCACGATTCCACTATGGGGAAGGGAACCGGGAGCCCAAGGGACACGGGTCGGCGGGAATGGGACCGTAACGGCAATGAGGGGGCTAGCCCAGCTTACTTGCCAACCCATTCCGCAGATGAAGGCCGAACACATGCCCAGGGGTGGGCACCGCCATCTCGCTCGCCACGCAGAACGGACACCGACCCGTCCTTCCCCGCCCCCGTGCTGTCCCCTTCACCCACCACCACCACCCACCCACAGACAGCCGCTTTCACCGGAGCTGCAGGGGGGGAGGGATGGGAGGAATGGGGGGATGAGGAGGGAGATTTCGGGATAGCTCTGCTGGGAGGGGACGAAGCAACATACGGAGAGGGATCGATTGATAGATGGGGTTTGTGCAGAGAGGAGGCATTGCGAATTGGGGATTTACAAGTGTTACATGCATGTCCAGTAATTATCGGTCCGCGCCAAACCCACAGGTTTCAGCCCTTGCCACATGAACTAACCAAAGAGCTGAGACAGCTGATAAGAGAAACTGGTGTATCTTCCCCTAACACACTTGCATTTTTAGAAACACTGAGCTCCACATACATTTTCATGCCACATGACTGGAGAACCCTGTTGAAAATAAGCCTCACTAACACACAGTATAATGTATGGCTGAACGATTTTAGAGAAATCTGCTCCGCTTATGCTAATGACCCACAAGCAGGGGTAACAACACACCAGCTCACAGGAGAAGGAAACTACCGCTCCATAGATGCACAAACTGGGTACAATAGAGAAATATATGAAGTCATAGCAAAACATGCAATGCGGGCAATGAGAAAACTACCCACATCAGATAAAGACACAAACTTGTCATTCACAAAGATAATGCAGGGCCCAACAGAACCTTACACACAATTCCTAGATCGGCTGCAATCTGCTCTAGATAGGCAGATTGAAAATGAGGAAGCCAGGGAAATACTTAACAGACAACTGGCTTTCGAAAATGCTAACGTTGATTGTAAAAGAGTTCTGCAAACCCTTCCTAAAAGGGAAACTTGTAGCATTTCAGAACTGATTCGTGCCTGCCAGGGGGTTGGTTCCTTGACACACCAAACTGATTTACTGGCAGTAGCACTGAGTGCTCAATTAAGAACACAGGAGGGGGCCAGACCCAGAAATGGTTGCTACATTTGTGGGGCCCCGATCACTTCCAAAGGGATTGCCCTCAGAAACCCCTAGCAGTGGCACCCTGCAAGCACCCAAAAGCAAGGAGGGTGCCAAAAAACTGGAGGCAAGGGGCGCTGTCGCACGCCCCCATACAGCAAACACATGCGACACAGGGGAACAGGCTGGCAATTTGTGCCCCCCACATCAACCAGCGCTGGGCTGGACCTATCCAACAGGGACACAGTCTTCATAACTTCCACTGAGGTAGTGCTAATCCCAACTGG
>NW_016690360.1:2383288-2391945 GCF_001604755.1 Lepidothrix coronata
AGCCTGCAAGCTCAGCTCAGCACTTCACACCTTCAGCACTGGAGGGAGGGAGGGGCCCGACTGCTCATCAGAGGTATCATGCAAGTCAAAAGCCTGCAAGCTCAGCTCAGCACTTCACACCTTCAGCACTGGAGGGAGGGAGAGGTATCATCAGAGGTATCATGCAAGTCAAAAGCCTGCAAGCTCAGCTCAGCACTTCACACCTTCAGCACTGGAGGGAGGGAGGGGCCCGACTGCTCATCAGAGGTATCATGCAGGTCAAAAGCCTGCAAAAAGTCTCTTAGAATGCATAAATCATTAACCATTTCAGTCTCTGACACCATCCCAAGCACCTATTAAGCTAGTCTGGAAAAGTGACCAGCCGGTCTGGGTAGATCAATGGCCTATGAAAAAGGAACGGCTTGAACATTTAAAAAATGCTTGTAAAAGAGCAATTAGAAGCAGGACACATTGTGCCAACAAACAGTCCCTGGAACACTCCTGTGTTTTGCATCCCCAAAAAGACTGGCAGATGGAGGATGCTCCAGGATCTCAGGGCAATAAACGCAGTCATTGAGTCGATGGGAGCACTGCAACCGGGGTTACCCTTACCTGCTATGCTTCCAGCGAATTGGCCACTAACAATAATTGATTTAAAGGACTGCTTTTTTACCATCTTTCTGCACCCCGAAGATGCCCCAAGGTTTGCATTTTCCATCCCAGCATTGAACAACTCACAGCCTATGCAAAGGTATCACTGGGTTGTTCTCCCTCAGGGGATGAAAAACAGTCCTACCATATGTCAAACAGTAGTGGCAAACGCTATTCAACCCATCAGAAAGTGTTTTCCCTCTGCAATAATCTACTAACACATGGATGATATTTTAATTAGCATGGCCACAGAACATGAACTGCAAATTGTTGTTACTGCTTTGACTGATGCTGTCCAAGAAGCAGGCTTGCAGGTTGCAGCAGAGAAAATCCAGTGATTGCAGCCCTGGAGCTATCTTGGACGGAGAATCACACAACAAGAGATTTCCCCACAGCCACTGCAGCTCGAGGTAAAAGACACCCTAACCTTACATGAGTTGCAAAAACTCCTGGGAGCCATTAATTGGTTAAGGCCTATTCTAGGCTTAACCACAGAGGAGCTACACCCTCTCTTTGTGTTACTAAAGGGGGACTCTGATCTAACATCTAATAGGGCTCTGACAGCAGAGGCCAAACAGGCGTTGAACATTTGTGCCAAGGCGATAGAAAATAGGCAGAGCAGAAGGAGAGATCCTGAACTGCAAATCTGCCTGGCCTTAGTTCCCAGCAGGTATCAACCATTTGCAGTCTTGTTTCAGTGGGACCAGACTGAGAAAGACCGGCTGCTGGTTCTAGAATGGCTCTTTCTGCCCCACACACCACCTAAAACTGTATGGACCGTTAATGAAATGTTTGCTAAGCTTGTCATTAAAGGCAAAGGACGACTACAGGAACTGGACAGAAGGGATCCAGCGGTCATCTACATTCCAGCCACGAAGGACAATTTAGCTTGGATGCTGGCTGAGGAAGCCGAGTTCCAAGCTGCCTTAGCAGGTTTTGATGGTGACATTTCAGTCAATCTCCCTAAGCACAGACTTTGGGCAGAAATCAGTAATTTACCGTTAAGAGCCACGACTAGATGCAGAAGTGAGCCAGTAAAAGGCCTCACAGTCTTTACAGATGCATCTGGGCGATCACAAAAGGCTGCAGTGACTTGGGTAAATCCTGATACAGGACAATGGGAACGAGAAATACAGACCATGAACCAATGCTCTGTGCAGGTTCTGGAACTGGCTGCCATTCGTATTGCCTTGGGAAAGTTTTCTGAACAACCTGTTAATATTGTCACTGATTCTTGTTATGCTGCAGGGTTAGTTTCACCAGAACCTCGACCGGGCTGCAACCACTGCTCTCAACCAGATTGTGACCAGCACTCTCACCAACAGCCCTTCCTTTCCTTTACCTTTAGACTCAGGGGGACCATGTGGGGCTCAGCACGGGGGCCAACAAACGCCATTCTGTTCATGCCCCAGGGCATGGGTTATACATCTGGGTTTTGTGGGTTAAAACCAATTGTTTGTCCGTATAATTGTATTTATTTTATTATTTTTATTAAATTGTGATTCTGACTTATAATCTTTTTTGAGTTGGGTTCATTTCTCCTGCCGGTTTACCTTTAAACCAGCACAACTCTTCTCACCTCAAAGTTGGAAAATGGAGTCAGAAGCAGCGCCAGAGGCAGCCATACTGAACCCAGTGGAGTGGCTCAGACAACTTAGCTTTCAGGGGGTTTGTTTGTCACTGTTTTTTGGCTGGGGGCAGGAAACATTAGCCACAGGAGCTTCCCCATCATCTTGCCATTATTTTCAATGGCCACAAGGGTGGCACATGGGAACAATTGCCATATTGTCTGGGCATATGTGGATGTGACCTAGAAGGAGCCACCTATTCACCAGGTTCACTCCCTTCCCAGTGACAAACACCCTTTTGAGGGTAAAACACCTTCTCTTTTTGTGTACTTTTGCTATTAATACTGCTGTTGTTATTGTGCATGTCGTATTCCATTGCTTTGTGCTTTTAGTAAATTGTTATCTCACCCCATAGTCTCTGCTTTTTGTCCCTCCCTTATTGAAAAGGGTGGGGGAAGGGTAGTGGCTTATTTGTAGTTACAAAACAGTTAAATTTATCCACTTTAAACTTTTCCTCAAGATTTGTATAGGTACCAAGACAGCACTCTGGGCACTATGTGCACAGCAAGAGCTTTCTGGGCAGGCCCCTTTGGTCTGGGAGGAATCTGCGTCCGTATTCACTTTTGGGCCTCGAACAGCCCATTTAGGAATGGGGCTCCTGCCACCAATGATTGCCCTTCCAGCCAGCAAAAAAGGCCTGACCTTCCCTCTCTCCCCTGCCGTTGGTGCAGCACTCTGGGCACTATGTGCATACGGAGGAAGATTCCTCCCAGAACAAAGGTGCCAGCACAGAAAGCTCTTGCTGCCCATGGAGTGCCCAGGCTGGCCCAACAAGTACACCACCAAGCTAAAGCATCCAGGCTTTCTTTCCTGGGGATAAGGGCTGCTGTTTCCTGTTTTCAGACCTGCCTCCCAACTGACAGCCCGACTCCCAAAATTCCATACAAACAAAGCTTCCTCCCACACCAAAGGTGCCAGCACAGAAAGCTCTTGCTTCCAGTGGACTCTCCAGGCTGACAAACCAACTGAACCACGAAGCCAAAGCATCCAGGCATTCTTTCCTGGGGATAAGGGCTGTTGTTTCCTGTTTTCAGACCTGCCTCCCAGGTGCCAGCCTAACTTCCAAAATTGCCTACGGATGAAGATTCTTCCCACACCAAAGGTGCCAGCACAGAAAGCTCTTGCTGCCCATAGAGTGCCCAGGCTGACCCACCAAGTACACCACAAAGCCAAAGCTTCCAGGCTTTCTTGCCTGGCGTAATGGCTGCTGTTTCCTGTTTTCAGATCTGCTTCATAACTGCCAGCCTGACTCCCAAAATTGTATATGGACGAAGATTCCTCCCAGAACAAAGGTGCCAGCACAGAAAGTTCTTGCTGCCTGTGGAGTGCCCCAGCCTGGCCCACCAAGTGCACCACACAGCCAAAGCTTGCAGGCTTTCTTTCCTGGGGAGAAGGGCTGTTGTTTCCTGTTTTCAGATCTGCCTCCCAACTGCCAGCCCTACTCTCAAAATTGCATACAAAGAAAGATTCCTCCCACACCAAAGGTGCCAGCACAGAAAGCTCTTGCTGTTCATGGAGTGCCCAGCCTGGCCCACAAACTGCACCACTAAGCCAAAGCTTCCAGTCTTTCTTTCCTGGGGAGAATGGCTGTTGTTTGCTTTTTTCAGCCCTGCGCTGAGATTGTCAGCCTGACTCCAAAAATTGCATATGGAGGAAGATTCCTCCCAAAACAAAGGGGCCAGCACAGAAAGCTCTTGCTGCCAATGGAGTACCCAGGCTGACAAACCAACTTCACCACAAAGCCAAAGTTTCCAGTCTTTCTTTCCTGGGGATATAGACTGTTGTTTCCTTTTTTCAGCCCTGCCTCCCAACTGCCAGCACAACTCCCAAAATTGCATACAAACAAAAGATTCCTGCCACAGCAAAGAGGCCATGACAAAGCTCTTGCTGCCAATGGAGTTTCCAGGCTGAGAAACCAACTGAACCACCAAAACAAAACATCCAGGCTTTCTTTCCTGGGGATAAGGGCTGTTGTTTCCTGTTTTCAGACCTGCCTCCCAACTGACAACCAGACCCCCAAAATTGCGTACTGACAAAGATTCCTGCCACAGAACAAAGGTGCCAGCACAAAAAGCTCTTGCTGTTCATGCAGTGCCCATTCTGACTCAACAACTGCACCTCAAAGCCAAAGCTTCCAGACTTTCTTTCCTGGCCATAAGGGCTGTTGTTTCCTGTTTTAAGCCCTGCCTCCCAACTGCCAGCCCTACTCCCAAAATTGCATGCGGACGAAGATTCCTCCCACACCAAAATTGCCAGTACAGAAAGCTGTTGCTGCCCATGGAGTCCCCAGGCTGGTCCATCAACTGCACCACAAAGCCAAAGCTTCCAGGCTTTCTTTCCTTTGGATAATGGCTGTTGTTTCCTGTTTTCAGACCTGCCTCCCAACTGCCAGCCAGACCCCCAAAATTGCATACAAAGATTCCTCCCACACCAAAGGTGCCATGACAGAAAGCTCTTGCTGCCAGTGGAGTGCCCCAGCTGGCCCACCAAGTACACCACAAAGCCAAAGCTTCCAGGCTTTCTTTCCTGGGAATAAGGACTACTGTTTCCTGTTTTCAACCGTGCCTCCCAACTGCCAGCCCTACTCCCAAAATTGCATGCGGACGAAGATTCCTCCCACACCAAAGGTGCCAGCACAGAAAGCTCTTGCTGCCCATAGAGTGCCCAGGCCGACCCACCAAGTACACCACAAAGCCAAAGCTTCCAGGATTTCTTTCCTGGGTATAAGGGCTATTGTTTCCTATTTTCAGCCCTGCCTCCACATGACAGCCTGAGTCCCAAAATTGCATATGGACGAATATTTCTCCCAGAACAAAGGTTGTCGCTGTAGGAACAGCCATGTGACACGAAAAAAGGTTCCAGCAAAGTTTATTCCCAGGAAAAGACAGCACACCGGGGCTGCTTCGCAGCCCCTTAAGTACAGGATTAAAGGGTGGGCTCAGTTCAGCGCACACTGGGTCTCACCTAAAAAATCCACTGCGCAGGCTCGAAGGGTTAATGACCTTTCCCAAATCTTCACTCGCGAAGACTGGCCATTATTATTATTATTATTATTATTATTATTATTATTATTATTATTAATATTATTATTACTTTCTCATAACAACTTTGCTCTTTGCTCTTTCTCAAAACAGCCCAGTTCTTTCCCACAACAGTCCCGAACACCTGCTCTTTTTTTTCTCTCATGGTGATGTTTTTCCCAACCACTCTCGTTCAAAACAGGTCTCTGTTCTCATGAGACAATGTTCCTGTTTTCATGAGACAGTGTTCTCTGTTCCCACGGGACAGCTTCCTCAGGATGCATCAGTATGTTGTCGGGATCAGGGTCTCCATTTTCAGTCCTCTCTTTCAGTCCATCTCATGGGTATACTTTGATCTGGTCAACGTCTATTGCTTCGTCAGTATGTGCCAAGGTGCTGACAGACCCGCTGTCAACCCCGACAAAAGGTGACAGCACAGAAAGCTCTTGCTGCCCATGGATTGAGAAACCTGGCCCACCAACTGCCACAGAAAGCTAAAGCTTCCAGGCTTTCTTTCCTGGGGAGAAGGGCTGTTGTTTCCTGTTTTCAGCCCTTCCTCCCATCTATCAGCCCTACTCCAAAAATTGCATACAAACAAAGATTTCTCCCAGACCAAAGGAGCCAGCACGGAAAGCTCTTGCTGCTCATGGAGTGCCCAGCCTTGCCCAACAACTGAAACACAAAGCCAAAGCTTCCAGTCTTTCTTTCCTGGTGATAAGGGCTATTGTTTCCTGTTTTCAGCTGTGTCTCAAAACTGCCAGCCCGACACTCAAAATTGCATACAGATGAAGATTCGTCCTGCAACAAAGGTGCCAGAACAGAAAGCTCTTGCTGCCCATGGAGTCCTCAGGCTGACACACCAACTGCACCACAAAGTCAAAGCTTCCAGGCTTTCTTTCCTGGGGATAACGGCTGTTGTTTCCAGTTTTCAGATCTGCCTCCCAACTGCCAGCCCTAATCCCAACATTGCATACAAAGAAAGATTCCTCCCAGACCGAAAGTGCCAGCACAGAAAGCTCTTGCTGCCCATGGAGTGCCCAGGCTGGCCCACCAACTGCACCACTAAACCAAAGCTTGCAGTCTTCCTTTCCTGGGGAGAATGGCTGTTGTTTGCTTTTTTCAGCTCTGTGCTGAAACTGTCAGCCTGACTCCAAAAATTGCATATGGAGGAAGATTCCTCCCATAACAAATAAGCCAGCAC
Source organism: Lepidothrix coronata (assembly GCF_001604755.1). Taxonomy (NCBI): domain Eukaryota; kingdom Metazoa; phylum Chordata; class Aves; order Passeriformes; family Pipridae; genus Lepidothrix; species Lepidothrix coronata. The sequence continues at coordinate 2,389,768 of NW_016690360.1, forward strand.
AGAAAGCTTTTGCTACCCATGGAGCACCCAGGCTGACAAACCAACTGCGCCACAAAGCAAAAACTTCCAGGCTTTCTTTGCTGGGGACAAGGGCTGTTGTTTCCTGTTTTCAACCCTTCACTTATTCTGCCTGCCTGAGTCCCAAAATTTCCATCTGGACGAACATTCCTCTCAGATCAAAGATGCCAGCAAAGACACAGGGACATTGGTGACATCACTGAGGACAAGGGTGCCACCCCTGGGGACAAAAGTGACATCGCAAAGACATTGGTGACAACTTTGAGGACATGGGTGCCACCCCTGGGGACATCAGTGACATCACAGGGACATTGCTGACATCACTGGGGACACCGGTAGAGACAGAGTCATGCTGCAGTAAAAAAAGGTGGAATTTTATTTTGAGAGAGAAGGAGGGAAATAGAGAACTGTTGGCTGCTGGAAGAGCATTAGGAGAGTATTGGGAGATTTGGGAGTCCCCCCAAATTTGTGGGGGACTCACAGTGATAGGTAAGTCTTCAGAAAAGCACCAGATCAAGGATCTGGACATTTTTGTCTTATTTGAGGTCTTCTTCCTACGTTTAACACGCTGAGCACTCCAGACACCCCTTTCTTTAACCTTCCCTTCCATGTCTCAAAAGCCTGCCCCTTATCAAGGGGTTTTTTGGCCAAAGGGATTTCCCACCAGTGTCCGGGACTATGTTCCCTGTTTCTCACAATCGGTCAACTTACCCTTGCAGTTCTCCATCTGTATTTTGGATCATTTCTGTCATGCTGCTCACAGCAGCACTGCCAGGGAGCATCAGCCTTTGGTTTTTCCAGAGCTGTCGGTGTAAGATCCCAGCGCTCTGGAAGTTTAAGTCTAAGGGCTGTAGTGTGTCAGCCCTCTGGCCTGTAGGCAGGGACAGGCAATTAGCACTTCTGTAGAACAGCCGCCCTCTGCAACAGTATTTCCATGCTTCCAAGGGATCTCCTCAGGGTAGTGCCTGAAGGTTTAGGTCTTCTTGTAAGTCCTCTCTCAAGAACATATTGAGGAGAAAAAACACCAGTGAACCTCTCAAGAGTGGCAATGTGTTAGGGGAAAGAACTCAGCAGTGTCTGTGCACTTCCAGGCTCCTGGGAGAGACATGAAGGACCACCAGGGCAGGGTGTGATCTATTGCCATGTGCACTGGAAAACCCAGGTCAGCTCCCCAGGGCAGGCATCCCTGCCAACCACTCTTGATTGGCAATCATAGTAGAACCACTACTTCCAGCACTGGCTTCTCACCCAGCCCACAGAGGTTCTTTAGTCTTCCCTGGAGAGACACAGAAGGACTAAACAGGGTGTCTCTGCATTGCACAGACAAGTCTTGAGCACACACCTGCTGTTGGTGTGGGGAGATGACCCTGAGCAAGTACAAATGCCATCAACCTCCTGGGGGAGCCTTGAAGTTATGTGGGACAAAGAGTGTCTTGGTGTCACTTTGCATTTACAGTACTAAACCCTGGCAAAGCCCCTGCATGCAGCTCTGGGATGTGCTTCTTTGGACAGAGCTCCCCGTGTCCATCTCTCAGGCCGTGGGGCATCTCAGATAGTGGCAGAGCAGGTGGCATCCGACAGGGCTGAGGTGCATCCAGGCTCTTGGTGTGGCAGCAGGAGCCCCAGGAGATACTGCCCCTGCTGCCATGAACTGTCTCTGAGTGTGTAAAAGGGAAGAACTCGTGTGTCTGAAAACCCTTGTGTGACTGAGCAGTGAGACCCGCCAGGGCACCACTGACTCTTGGCCAACTGGCCATCCACCAGGACCCCAGAGACCATTTTCCAACACTGCTCTGCAGCATGTCATTCCCAGTCTGTCCGTACATCCGAGGTTACCCCATCCCAGGGACAGAATCCGGCAGAAGCTCACTTCTTCCAAATGTATAAAAATCTGTTGTGTTTCTTTTCTCAGCAGAATGCACGGGCGGGCGAAACCCCCTGTATCTCCTGGCCGTAATAAATTGTGCTTTACATATTGTTTAAGATTTTCTTTGAATCAGTCTCTGTGTTTAAAAATACAAAGGGTCCTTCAGTCTTTTTTTTTTTCCTGAGACCCTTTACCCAAGACCTTTTTTTGAATTTCAGGGACAGTTCTGTGTGCAGCAATGGATAGGAAAAGACTCCTGGCATGGTAGATCTTCCAGGAAGCGCCAGTCCTTG
>NW_016690360.1:2393200-2394662 GCF_001604755.1 Lepidothrix coronata
AGATTCTGCCTAACCCTAACCCTAACCCTAACCCTAACCCTAACCCTAACCCTAACCCTAACCCTAACCCTAAACCTTACCCTAACCCTAAACCCTAACCCTAACCCTAACCCTAACCCTAACCCTAATGGCGCCCTAACCCTAACCCTAACCCTAACCCTAAACCCTAACCCTAACCCTAACCCAAAACCCTAACCCTAACCCTAACCCTAACTAACCCTAACCCTCGTGAGCACGAACTTTCTGTGCTGGCACCTTTTGTGTGGATGCATCTTTGTGTGTATGCAATTTTGGGAGTCAGGCTCGCAGTTGTGAGGCAGGGCTGAAAACAGGAAACAACAGCCCTTATTACCAGGAAAGAAAGCCCGAAAGCTTTGGCTCTTAGGTGTAGTTGGTGGGCCAGGCTTGGCACTGCATGAAGAGCAAGAGCTTTCTGTACTGGCCCCTTTGTTCTGGGAGAAATCTTCATCTGTATGCAATTTTGGGAATAGGGCTGTCAGTTGGGAGGCAGGTCTGAAAACAGGAAACAACAGCCATTATCCCCAGGAAAGAAGGACTGGAAGCTTTGGTCCTGTGGTGCAGTTGGTTGGCCAGCCTGACCACCGCATGAGCAGCAATAGCTTTCTGTGCTGTCATCTTTGCTGTGGGAGGAATCTGTTTGTATGCAATTTTGGGACTCTGGCTGTCAGTTGTGAGGCAGGGCTGAAAACAGGAAACAACAGCCCTTATCTCCAGGAAAGAAAGACTGGAAGCTTTGGCTTTGTGGTGCAGTTTGTGGACCAGGCTTAGCACTCCATGAACAGCTAAAGCTTTCTGTACTGGCCCCATTGGTGTAGGAGGAATCTTTGTTTGTATGCAGTTTTGGGAGTCGGGCTGTCAGTTGGGAGGCAGGACTGAAAACAGGGGAGAATCCTGATCTGATTCTAAGTCTGAGGAGAGAAAGAAACCAGGAGACTTTGAAGTTGAACTGATGTTTCTACAGTCTCCCAGCATTCCTCACATTAATGAAAATTGGCTAATGAAGATAATGAGGATTCAGCTTCTGCTCTGGGGAATTCTAAGCATTCTGGGGTCGGTAAGACAACCTGGTAAGTAACACTTGAGTCAATGGTGGGTTGTCTTGGAGGCTTGTTTCCCTTCTCTTTTCTGTCTCTCGGTTTCTCATTTTGTTTGCTACTTTCTTTGGAATAAATGTTATTTTGTTCAGCTTTCAACTGTGTACTGGTTTCAGTTTTGGCAATCTCCCTGCTACACGCAGACATAACAAATAAATGACAGCATCAGTAGATGCCTTTCCATTCCTCAGTCCCTTCCCATTCCTCGTTCCTCTCCCCTTCCCATTCCCACAGCCAACACACTATTTCACTTCTCACTTTAACAAAGCTCTTTTCTCCTTCAAGCCCCTCAAAGGCGCCAAGGCCACACAGGAGGCCACACACAAACAGTACTCCTCTTCCCACTT
>NW_016690361.1:0-30845 GCF_001604755.1 Lepidothrix coronata
ACCGGCTGGTGATGCTTTGCCTGATGCACCCTAAGTCGTAATCCTTGAAACATAACAGGCAATTGGCACCTGCCGTTTGTACAGGGGAAACAGAAAACCTGAGAGCTCCGTTCGAGGGCTCAGCAACCAACCCAGGGATGATCGCCCTGGCTCTCTACTCTGCCCTCTTCTCCTACTCAGGATGGGACACGCTCAACTACGTCACTGAGGAAATGCAGAACCCCGAGAGGTAAACATACGGTTTTGCTTTGAATCTCTGACGGGTGATGGCAGGGCAAGCCACTCTGTATTTGTTTCTGATTGGAAACTAGTCAAACTATTTTCTCTGCAAAATCCTTGTTCTTTTCAAACAAAGGAATGAGAACTCTTTCTGGTTATTGTGCTCAGTCATCAGTTGTATCGCACTAATAAATCACTTGCCTTTACATATTTTACACCGTACACTTCAGACTAGAATTTTTCAAGGGGGAGAACAAACCCCTGCTGAAAGCAGGGAAAAGCATGGATCCGTATAGCCCTCTAAAATTCCCTACTTCTTTTCAGTTGGACAGAACAATTATTTTCGCAGGACTGGTTTTGCCACCGGTAGAGTAAGACTGTGTCAGGTTTATGACTTTTATAAGCTAATCTTCAGCATTACTGTTTATGGGCAAATACCATCTCCTCCCCTCTGTAGGGATGTCAGCCCTTTGGGAGTTGTATGTGTCACCTACTCAAGCTGGTCTTGGGACATACATAGGTTATAAGTCAGGAAAAAATGCCACAGTCAAGAAAATACCTAAGTGTGAATTTAAATTTCATTGTTTAGGTGCTCTCTTAAATTGCTTCATATAAAAGACAGTATATTAAATTTACATGTATGAGTGTACATTTTATTTTTCTCTAAACCTTGTGACAGATCCACAAGCAACAAACTAAGCTGCTTATGGAATTGCTCCACACATGGCTGCATATTATTTTGTAACCCTGTGATTACAAAATGATGGATTACAAGCTGTGGTGGAGGTATCCACTGACAAATGTTTGAATCTGGAAATAATCTTCTATTTAAGTATTTCTTATTTAAAGAATATGAAATAATTTTTTATTTTCCTTTTGCAGGAATCTACCTCTTTCTATTGCAATTTCAATGCCTATTGTGGCTATTATTTACTTGTTGACTAATATAGCGTACTACGTAGTGTTGGACATGTCAGATCTGCTCACAAGTGATGCAGTGGCTGTGGTAAGTTGGGAAAAATAACTAAAACAAAAGACACTGCAGAAAAATCTCAAGTAGCATACTTCTTGGCAAATTAAAATAATAACAATTGAAATAATTTCACACTGAAGGCTTCTGCTTTGGTTAAAACACTTTTTTCCATGTAAGAGTACTAGTATATTAGAAGGTGCATATCAAGAACGTATCCAATAAATCTGCTCTTGAAAAATCCTCTTGTATACTCTGTAAATCATGCTCTTAACAGTACATCATTAGAAGGATGCTTTTCCCAGGATCAGACAGAGAGAGAGCTATAGAAAGTCTGAGTAGTTGGAGAACCAGGGTTTTTTGTTATCATTCTAATGTGCAGTGTGTGATGCAGACCCACAGCAATATTTTCAACACAAAAATATTCACTGAAATGCTTTCTTAAAACCTTATTAATATTATACAGAAGTAAAATGAAAATTCACGGATTATTACAGCTGGGATTTGTCAGAATAGATTAAAGCCAATACATCTTCTTTTCCCTTATTGACTTGATCTACACTTAGAATTTTTTTTAATCTTTTTTTAAAATAGCTACCATTTTTATTTTGATACTGATCAGCTTTTCCAAATTCTAACTTCCCAAATCATTATTGGGTGTCATAAGAAAGCATGGGGTATGACACGACGTTTGGGATGGTTTGTTTTCATGAGTTTCTCAGGATTGTCCATATGCTTAACGTAATACACCTCACCGTTATTTTCGTCTTCTGTTACAGACATTTGGCAATGAAACCCTTAGTCATGCTAAGTGGATAATTCCTATAGCAGTGGCCATGTCTTGCTATAGCGGCTTAAACTCGTCAATTATCGCAGCATCTCGGTATGAAATACAAGATTTATTTTAAATAATTGAATAGGAATAATTTGTTATTAATCTGCATTCTTTATTACTGCATGGGAGAAGTGATACAGTTAATTTTTACCATGTCAAGTTGTTTATTTATGGTGGAGGAGTTGTTACAATCCCATAGGTCTTCTCATGACCAGCACCATTTGATAAACTAAAGCCACTTGAGATGAGAGCAGCATGTACGGCAGAGTAATGAAAGAATTATTTCTTTGTTTTGTTAGAAAGCAACAAGCTATTCCTTGGCTCTCTGTCTGGTTGAGTTTTCTTATTTGTTTTTTAGGCTTTTTTATGTTGGAGCCAGGGAAGGACACCTCCCTGTCAGCCTGAGCTTGATTCATATAAAGTGCTTCACACCAGTCCCTGCTCTCCTCTTCAATGTAAGTAACAGCCCAGCCTCGAGCAGGCAGGGTTCAGACCCAGGGGTAAAACACCTCACCTCTGCCCAGTGCTCTCACAGGCATCTCCTGTGCTGGACACATCTTCTGAAAATGTCCAGAAGTCACTGAAAGGGTGGAGATGGTGTTATTTTGCCTCATAGGGGTTTTTTCAGTGGAAAGAGAATGGCTTGATTCACTTGCCAAACGATATTAGTGAGAAGTACAATACCATTACTGAGAAAACAGAGAATGGCTAAATATGTAATGGTATAGACAGGAGCTGCTTAAGTCTGTTTAAGGCTTTATGCAAGCTTTCAGTGTCACTGGAGGAGAGTATAGCAGGAACATCTCTCAGACCCTGCCATAGGCTCATATTCTATGGCTCTATTTATAACAGAAGTGGCAAAGCACCTAAAATTAAATTTCTACCATTGGATGCCTATTACCATTTCCTGCTGTCACTATATAAATGAGTCTTGTGACACAAAATTGAGGAACGAAAAGTTACAGAATTGGTGTAAATGATTTTCATAAATAATCCATGTATTTAAGTGTGTATTTTATTTGGTATCTGCCTTTGCCCTGTGTTACATATCATTTATGATCTCATTTATGGTCCTGTTTAGCTTCAAATAATTTACTAAAAGTTATAATCTCATTATGAACACTTTTCTTACAGGGATTCTGTTTGCACTGGCAAGATGAGCTATATTCTTTTAATACACCACCAACCACATTTTTCATGTGGAAGGTGGAAGTTTTTTCTGCTCATTTGTTAAAACAGACTTTAAATTCCTGGTGGCTTAGGTCTTTCCATGCAGGCAGAATAGCATACCTGCAGACCACAAAATTTATTCAAATGCTCTCAATTTATGGGTGGATTATGGAAGCCTCTAACATTGAAACTAAATTAAAACTTTGCTTTCAAACTGAAGCCAACCAAAACAGCAGAGTAAGCCTCTACATACTGAGAGCTTCTTGGTAACCTTCTCTATACTGCAGCAGAGTCTGGGACTCCTCACCTGGCCTTCTTGGGAGAGTTGCCTACTGTGCTGAAACATAACTTCACAGACTCAACACCTCTTCAGCCAAATGTGTTGCTTAACATTTGCTACGTTTAACAAAGAGATGCCAGCATGTTTCACACAGCATATTTGGAGATTTCTCAAAAGTTTCAGTACATCTTTCTTGCGAGGACCTGATCTCCTAAGTCCAGACAAATATGTTGGAAACAGGCCAGTTTATAATTTTACTCTCTTTATTTTCACATTAAATGTTCTTTGCTTTTATTATCTCTAGGGCTTAATGACTTTGCTTTATCTCCTTGTGGAAGATGTTTTCCTCCTCATTAATTACTACTGCTTCAACTACTGGCTCTTTGTGGGTCTGTCTATTGCAGGACTAATATATTTGAGATATACTCAACCACATAGACCACGACCTATTAAAGTAAGTAAACAAGAGAGAAACCAAGCCCTAAAAGCCAGCTAATGCACGCGTTTATGTGATCTTTAATACCACAACCACAACATTACCAGTTACATCATAGGCTATTTATAAGCCATAGAAATTCTTACAAAATAGAAGATGAAGGAGCAAAACCAATTTGAGTTTCCACAAGAACATCTGTTCCGGTACTTTTGCTGTTATATTTACCATTTGGTTTTCTTTCATTCAAACTGATAAATATTTTTATTTCAAAATAAATAAGAAATAAATAAATGTCTGGGGTTCTTAGCCTGTGCTGGAAGAATAGCAGACCTCAGTAGAGCTAGTGATGGAGGCTCCAGAGAGGTTAACACTGATCAAACTTACATGATTTAACAAACTCAGTAAAATCCCTCCAAAGCCCATAAATGCCCACAATTCTCACACAGAAGTTCGAAAGCTCACATAGAAGTTCAAAAGCTTAAATAGTCAAATATATTTTGATTGTTCCCTCCCATTGCATAGTGGTCATAGACAGCAAAATGCAAGTTTAATGATTGACTTAGAAGAGCATTTAACTATCAGTTAGGAGAGGGAGACAGCACAGAAACAGTCTAAAACTTGTTTCTAGTTTTAATCCAATGGTTGTCCAGGAGGCAAGGATGGAAACACACAGCTTCCCGCAGGCACATAAAACCATGCACTGGCTCCTGTTTGTTGGCTCCATGGCCTGCATTTTGACTCTGCATTAATACAGTAAAAATTAAGAGAATTATAAATTCACACTCAACCTAAACATATATTCCTTATCACTCTCTCTTGCTACTCCTGCATCATTTTTACGAACACTTTTTTTTACATTTAAGTGTAACATCCTTATTAATAAAAAAAAAAAATGGTTCAAACAACTAAGAGCCTACTGCTGGAAAAGTTTCCAGTCTTCCAGAGCAGACCAAATTTTTCTGAACCATGTTCACATTTAATTTTCATACTATCCCCCAGCCTATGTGGAAGATAAAGATTAAATCTTACCTTAGTGGTAGTTTTGTTTCTGATTCTACTAAAACAAGGATTACAGTCAGATTATATATGTTTAATTCCTGTCAGCATTTGCCATTTTAGTCAACACCATACCACCATATACACTTTTTCCTATTCTGAAATGTAGCAACTTACATTTTTAACCTTTATAAGCAAAGAGAAGTAATTATACCAGTGAATTCTCAGAAGCTTCAGCTAGTATTCAAATGTCAACTCCTGGACTCTTGAGAAGGTTCACTACCCCAGACAGTGAAAAAAAATGTAGTGAAAAATAAATTCATGAAGAGGTTATTGCAACTTTCATAGAATCATAGGGAATGTTAAGGGTTGAAAAGGACCTTAAAGATCATCTAGTCCCAACAACCCCTGCCATGGCCGGGGGCACCCCTCACTAGACCAGGTTGCTCAAGGGCTTATCCAACCTGGCTTTGAACACTGGAGTTGGGTCATCCACAACCTTCCTGGGCAACCTGTTCCAGTGTCTCACCACCTTCACAGTAAAGAATTTCTTTCTAATATCTAGTCTAAATTTCCCCACTTTCAGTTTGTACCCATTTGTACCCATTACTCCTTGTTCTATTGCTACAGTTCCTGACAAAGTGTCCCTCTCCAGCTTCCCTGTAGGCCCCCTTCACATACTGGAAGGTTACTATCAGGTCTCCACTCAACCTTCTCTTCTCCAGGCTGAACAGCCCCAACTTTCTCAGCCTGTCTTCGTAGGGAAGGTGTTCCAGTCCTCTTACCAACTTCATGGCCCAACTTTCCTTATTTGTGGTATAATATTTGTTAAATGCCCACACAAAAGGGTTGTAGATCAGTCCATTAGTTCTATAGCACCAAGATGGTCATTGAAAGTCTAGCTGTTAGTTCCAAATCAAAATTACCCTTAAAAATTTGCAACTGAAGTTAGAGGGAAAACTACGCATTACTGCTCAGTTTGAAAGCACTGCTTTCAAAGGTTGATATTTTACTAATTGAAAGGAACTGAGCTTGTGCAGGCCTGAAAAAAAAAATGGTCAGATAGGTGTGGTATAAGAGTTTCTCAGCAGTGCTCTTTGCTAGCTTACAAAAGCTAACAAATTGTGCTGACTGTAAGCAGACAAAAGATTCAGTACATGCTTTTATTATTGACATGTCTAACTTCAGTCTGCAAAGCTTGGCATTTTTGTAATAGAGTATTTATTTGCATCTTTTAATTATTTTTTTTTTTTGTCTCCACAGCTTAGCCTCTTCTTCCCTATAGTATATTGTTTATGTTCCCTTTTCCTGGTCTTAGTTCCTCTCTACAGTGACACAATCAATTCCCTTATTGGTGTTGGTATTGCCCTCTCAGGCATTCCTGCATATTATTTGGGAGTCTATCTGCCATTTGAAAAACGACCTAAATGTCTACAGTGGCTCTCTGGTAAGCAAGATCATCCTGTCCTACTCACTGTGCCAAAACCTTGGTCAGAAGAAAGAAAGAATAATTTTTCTTAAAGTCCTTTCTCTTTATTAAGTTTTGCTATGCTTTTGGATGTGCCATGTCATCTGCTTCATCACATGGTCTTGAAAACAAAGCCATGCATATTTGTACGAACCAGTTCAATATGCGGATGTTATATGATCATCTGATATCTGTGGTGTTGAGCTATTACAATATGTTGGCTGAATAAAAGCCATGTAGGATTGTGAATACTAAATGTGTGCTTTTTAGTACCCTGGAAGGCAGACATACCAGGACACCATTGCTTCACTTTCTATACAAGGAATGGAACATCCAAGTCAGAGGAGTCCATGAATTTTCATAAACAGTGAAATAATTAATTACTGACCTGAAGGGTATTGACTCCTCAAATTCAGGCAGTCTTGAAAAGCAAAACTTTAATGTTTTTATTCACTTTGAACTCATCTATCAATCTGACAATTCAATAAAAATGTTGATGAAAGTCTGATTAAACAAGACTTTCAGTTTAATTACTGAACTTTTCTTATTTATCTATCTGCAACATGATTAATTCAATTGATTAAGGTGTTTTAAGATTTTCCTAATATCAGTGTAATGCTTTCAAATCCTCAAAATCGATATATTTGTCCAAGATCTAATATAACTTTGTCTTATCCATTTTTACTATTGCAGCTACAACAACAAAGTATTTTCAGATGCTCTTCTACTGTGCTTTGTCAGACCTGGACACAGACATGGAACCTACAGCAGCTAAGAGTAAATAGAGTTGCCTTGACATTGAGAGTTGGGCCATGACATCTCCTCCTTGGAGCAATTTTTATCATCTGAAGTTCTCCCCATGTGTTCAGTCATACTAAAACACTAATCACTGTACTGTGCATCAGTTTGATGTCAATTAAGTTTTGCTTGTTAGCAAATTAGACTAATTCAGTCTTCTTAAATGGAAAAGACAATAACTGTTAAAAAAAAAAAAGCTGTCAGCCTTGCAACCTAGAACACAAAAACAGGTGCTCCAACTCAAATATGGTTTGTCGATATGCAGTGCCATTTGTAATCCTTGTTGGCAAGTCATAGTTCCTTTCTGTATTTATATTTGCATGTAACCTACATTGTTTCTAATTTGAATTTCATCATTCCTCTTCAACTAAGGTAGTTTAATCTTGTACAGGTCCCTGTAGCTTGTAGAATTATCGTGTTTCATTGTTGTCTGCTCAGAGAAAGAGCAATGGAATAGGCAATTGTTGCTACTTACACCTCTCTTTATTCCCATCTCACACTATAAGGTCAGCTGCAGGATTGTAATTTCATGCATCTCCAACATTGTGTTTGCTGATAGGGCTCCTATGAAATCTACTATTTGCATTTCAAAGCCATCTGCAGTGGCAGCTTCCTTTGGCAAGGTTTTCTTTCAATACAAAGTATGAACAATGAAAATGCAATTAATTAAGGTAAACGTGAAGATATTAGAGATGCATGTTTTGCTTTTTGGAAGCCACTGTTTTCAAGCACTAAAATCAGTTAGGTATCACACCTACAAAACAGAAAGAGAAAAGAAGACCTGGGATGTAGCTGCAGCTCAGAATATGCCCATGTACTCTTCACACACAACACGTCTCTGTCACAGTATAGCACCACTGTACTCCTGCTCTATGACTGTACAGAAATATTGCATTTTCACTCCATGTCTTGTGAAGCGCTGGTTAGTGACAGAGCTGCGGTCCCAGACTGTATCAGGGCACAGAGACAGTACAAACCCTACAAGCCGGTACCAAACTAAACGTGACAGTCTTTGCCTCCACGGAGTTCAAAGTCATGCTTGAAGCTGAGCCATGTGTCACACCAAGACACCTGAGGTGATGTCTCAGGTGGTAACAGATAGCAGCGTTACAAGTAGTGTAATAAGGGTATGGACTAAGACCACGTCCATACAAAATTCTGAGCTGAGAAACTTCTTTCGTTGTCTGTTCTTTGCTAAAATCTGTTTTTGTTTGTATCTGTGTATCAGGTTTGGCTGAGATGGAGTTCATTTTCCCCAAAGCAGCCCCCACAGTGCTGTACTTTGCATTGGTAGCTAGAAACATGTTGATAACACACCTGTGTTTTGGCTACTGCTGAGCACAGCATCAGCACTGTCTCCCCAGCATTCCACCCCACATCAGTAGGCTGGGGGTGGGCAGGATCTTGGGAGTGGACACAGCTATAATAGCTGACCCAAATTGACCAAAAGGATATTCCATACCATGTGACATAAGCTCAGATATAAAAGCTAAGAAAAGAAGCAGGAAAGGGGGGCATTAGTTATTTACAAAGTTTGCCTTCCAGAGCAACTGCTATGTGTGCTGAAGTCCTGCTTCCCAGGAAGTGGCCGGACATCACTTGCTGATGGGAAGTAGAGGACAAAATTATTTTTCTCACTCTTTGCTTGTGCACTTTTGCTTTAGCAAACTACTTTATCTCAACTTTCAAGTTGTTTTCCATCTTATTTTCTCTCCCATGTCCAACTGAGAAGGGGGAGTGATAGACCAACTTGCTAGGCACCTGACATCCAGCCAAGGTCAACCCACCACAGCCTGTTAAATTTCTGGGTATGACCCACAAGCCTTCACTTTCTTTCTGGACAGAAGGAAAGCAGTAGTCAGATGCAAGGTTATAAATGTAAATAAAGTCATTGAAATTCCCCATGGACATTGGAATCTCAGATATGTTAATGTGTTTGTTGATTTTTCACTTCTTACAAATAATACATGTAAGTTATTGCCAAATATCTAAAGTAAGTCATAGATGTTGCAAGTGTTTAAACAAATAAACATTTGAGCCTTGTCAAATGCTGTAGTTGTGTGGTTTTAAAGCATAAAAATAGTACTGTGAAAGAAATTTGCCCTGCCTTACATCTCTCAAGTTGTTTTGCCAGGAGAGCAGTGAGACACTAAGACTCTTGTGTTCTCTGTCACACAATAAAATAAGCATTTATGGAAGGAAAAATTTTGAGTTGCTCTCAGATGGGACATATGAGCAATTCAAACACTTTCTTGCTCTAAGAGTTAACACTGTTTTTTACATTATTCACAGATAGTCAATTATGCAGTGAGACAATAAACAGTTTTGTTTTTTCAAAGACAAGTCTTAGCACCTAGGCTAAGTATCTCATCCTTACATTACATAGGACATCTGGTTTGCCTACTAACATGTCTGTGGTGGAAGGGACTTGCATATGGATAACACAGGAAGCCTCTGAAAGATGCAGCCCATCGAGGTGAAGGCTGCACTGCAAAGAATAACGGGAGCCTGGCTGTATGGCCAGTCTTCACGAGCGAAGATTTGGGAAAGGTCATTAACCCTTCGAGCCTGCGCAGTGGATTTCTTAGGTGAGACACAGCGTGCGCTGAACTGAGCCCACCCTTTAATCCTGAGGTTCATCTGCCAGGGCCAAGCAAGCTTGGACAGCGGCAGTGAGGGTCTCAGGACGTAGGTTTGTTTAGAGTGACCTTCTCTTAGATGGATTGCCACACAGGGCTGACGAGCTCCATCTGCCCGGGGGGCTGGGAATCGAACCCGGGTTGCAGCGGTGAGAGTCCTGCACCCTAACCACTAGACCACAGACCACAGGGACAAGAGACCCTGGCAAATAGCCCATATGCAGAGCTGGGGAAGGGTCTTTCAGGGGCAAAAGCTGGGGCAATACAGTACTTGAGGGTAATATTAGCTCTTCTTTAGGAATTAGGAAAATACCATTCTTGCTTTTTACAAAGCATCACAGTTCTTTGAATAAAAGCAGGAGAAGAGAATTGGTATCAGATGCAATTTCTGTGTCAGCAAAGGAAAACAGAAGCTGTTGTTGACAGAGGAAAGACTATCAGCCATAGCAAGTCAGAAGATGTCTGGGCTTTGCATGAGCCTGAAGAGCTGTAAGAGCAGTTGTGTGTTCCCTGGATACAGAGGTAAGGAAATGCTTTCATACATCAAGTAGGATGAGGATATTGAAATGTGAAGCAACCTGAGAGACACAAGACCTGACACTGGGACAGGTCACAGCTCTGTTACAGGATGAAGTGCCTTCAGTACACGTGAGACTTGAAACTGAAGACATTTCCTAAATACCTGTTCTTGAAACTTATGTTCACTGTGTAACAGGAGCTTTAGAAGTATTATTGCACAATCTTTCAATCTGTAGTACTAGATTTGTCAAGTCCCTGTTCTGATAAGCTATCAAGTTTTGCAAATCTTCCCATTTTCTTCTGCAGGACTGATTTTTTTACTTATGAGAAGTGGTAGCCAAGAAACTATGTGAAGTGTATTTTGTAAGTGGCTCAACAGCTCTAAAAAAATAAAAAATAAGTGAATATGGGAAATAAAATGCAGCCCTAAATATGATGCCCTAAATACTCCCCACAGTAAGGGGAGAATTAATTTCTTTGTCTTTTACATCAAGAGCCTAGATTATTACTACAAAAAATTATAAATACTTTTTTAGGAACACACATTTAATGTAATGGATGTCGCTAAAAAACATGAAAGATGAGCTATTGAAAGGTCAATATTAGAGTCAAAGGATTGGAGTGGAATTTTGGTTACATGACCATGGATTTGAAACAGGAGAGATCAACATTAAAGCAAATGATCTTCTTGTGAAGAATAAATGAGAATGAATTGGTTCATGCTACAATTCAATAAGAAAACCACAGTAGAAATTAGTAGGTGTTTAAACAGCTGTTCACCCAAAATGTGCTGTCTATCAAGTGACAAAACTGAATACAGTTCAGCATACAAAGAGATCAATGCAGCAATATATTTGCATAATGCTCAGAAATGTTCATTTCATAGAGCCAAAAAAACTGTGAGCCACACCCGCTGGAGGGAGGGAAGGCGGAAAGAGTTTACACTGGAAGAAAACCCTCTTGGTGATGTTTAAGAACACTCTACCTATATGCAGATACTAGGAAAAAAAAAAAAAAGAAAAAAAGAAAGGAGCAAGCACTGTTTTAAAACTGTGATAAATCCTTCCGTCCTTCCTCTATATAGAAGAGCAAAGAGTCATTTAGAAACAGAAGAAAGGCAAATGATCATAAGTTCAAGGACAATCTGCTGAACAAGATGCCTGACATGCTTCTATAAGAGTTCAAAAGAATTTCTGAATGGTTGCAATGCACAGTGTGTGTTCAGGTCAAAATAACTCTTTATGGTGATATTACCCTATTTCAATTACCCATTGCTGTTGCCCATATCGTGCTATCACATAAGGAAATCTGCAAATTAAATTTACCTTTCTCTTATGAGTTAGGTCCTATCTGTCTCAGAGAGTCTATGGTCACAGAAACAGAATTTAAAATTTCCAGTGAAGTTACATTTGACTCCACAAGAGGGAGAACTCTGCTTGATGCTCTCAGGAAAGAAGGAGCCTGCTGATTTGGGACCTTCTGCTCGGAGCAGTAGAACCAGAACGATGTGTGTGTATATTCCTGCCCATAGTAAAAGTGCTGAGAAGCATAGGCTTAACTCCAGTGAAAAGTGTCAGCTACATGTTCTGAATAATGTTGTACAACAGCCTACTGCAAATTCAAATGAGGATGAGGCTAAAGTTCAAACATTCCTCTTTCGTTACAGGATTGCCTTAGTGTCTGCAGGAGCAGACAGATTTTTCTCATCTTAGCTGATTCCAATATATAACAGCATGAATGAAAAGGATCAAGAACATTCTCTTCAGAAGGTCACATTAAGGATAAATAATAAACAAGCTAATCGTAGCTAATAGATAATAAATTAGCTATTTTATGGAAAAGAAAAAAATTGTTCTGCTTGAATGTTTGAGCAGTTCTTCATCGTCATACTCTCCTTTTTTATTCTTTATCTTCTTTTCAGATAAACCTGTGAAATATCTAAGTCCCTCTGCTATTTGGTAGTGAACTGTTTATAGACACTCTTTGGAAAATATAGTGCTTAGGTCAAATCAGTTGCTTGTTGACCTCCTGCCAATATGATGTCCGTACATGGACAGCTATGACCTTTGTTCTCTATATATATTTGTTATTTTTTCATACCACTCTGTTGAATTCACTTCTGCTTTAATTGCCTTCTACAGCAATCCCCTAGCTCTGCCCACTTAGTGGAATACCAAGCCATTCTTGCCTGTATCTCAGCTTATGATATCCATCTACTGCCAGTAATTCTCTTGATATATTAAGGTACTCTGAATTAGCTCCTGCCATTAATAGCTGCAACTGAATCATATGTACAGAGCAGGCAGGGTATCTGTAAGCAGTTGTCAGCAAAAGGTACCAAGAGGAGAAGAGCATGCAGATTTCATATTCCTTTTTTCATTTTGTTTATTTTTCTCTCAGGTAGAGCACCTGTATTAGTTGTAGTGCTTGCTACAAATCCAGACAGCAAAGAGATTTATATTGGCCTACTGACCTCCCTCCACATATCTCAACTATTCACTCTCCAGAACATGTTTATTAGTAGCAGTCTTGACAGCATTCCCACTTTCCATTCATATCCTCGTTTCCCAGCTGTGCAGTTTCTGAGCTCTGCTGGGTTGCTTCCTAGGCTCAGCTAACAGTGTGGTGGCACTTGGGTCATTTCCCATAGTACCACCTTACATCCTTGCACTGCACGAGCCTTGCCCCTTCCTCCTGTGGGACACACCCTTAGGCAGGACTGTTTGGACCTGCTGCATCTGAGGAGGAAGTTACTGAAGTTGAAACAGTTCCAGTTGACCCAAAATGTACCTCGTCACCTGGATGGCCTTGGCTGCCCTGAGCACATCAGCCCTGATTTCATATTGGCTCCTGTTTAACAGAGGTCAGTGAGGAAGATTTATTCCTCATACTCATTGTAACTATTAGATCAAATCCCAGATATACTAAATATTGAATTGAGACCTGCAAGTCACTAAGGTGTTTCTGCTTTTTTGGGACAGTGCAGATAACCAGACTTCATGGGTATTTCAGTCCAAGAGAAATGTTCTTTCTTAGAGCTTTGAGGCCTTCTGGAGAGAAAGGTTTATTCAGTAATCTATATAATCTGATTCTTGTTGCAGGTAAGAATTTGACTGTACAACAAACTTTCAGAGATCACTGGGCCACCACAGGGTCTGACCAGCCTCAAGTGTTGCTGTAAACATCATCTTTTGGAGGTGCTGGGAGCAGGATGGAATGAAAAATGAGGAGATAAAAACTCTCCAGAAAAAAAAGAATGAAGATGTTTATTCAGCAAATTATTTTCTTCCACAATAAAATGCTAACCCAAGATAATCAGATGAGCACATTTATTTCTCCAAAACACAGGACACTAGAAACTAAATAAGATAGAACTGCCCAGGAGAGGATCAGGGAAGAAGAAATGTGGCTGTGATTTTATCCCCTCTCCTCTGTTATACTAAGTTGTCCTCCTACAGTTTATCAAGACAAACTAGGTGAACATTTTGACTTTGAAAGTAGAAAACATTTACTTTTACAAACAGCTTCACAAGCAATCTAGCTGCTGTCGGGGGACCAGTCATATAGTAAACGACTGCCAAAACAGGTTTAAACTGTGGGAGTGTGGGGCAGAGAAAAGAATCCAAGAAACTATTTCTTTTTAAGACATTTCATGAGCTGACTGCATGAAGTATCTAGTTTAGTAAGCACCGTAAGCACCATAGTATTGGGTGCAACCTGCAAATAAGCAGCATAAATATTGCTTAAAGCCATGCTGGCTTTACTGGAACTATTCCAGCCTTCTTCAGCCATGCATATTCTCAAAGTGACTTGTTTAAGGTTTGGGGTGAAATGTGTTGATGTACATTCACACATCAATACACCAAGATTTGTAATTAAGATTACATGAAGATCTATCCAACTTTTCCTTTTTTTTTAATTTACAAACAATGTGGTCATTACTCCTAAGTCTTTCTGTGTTTTTTCTTTACTTCATTTCCAATGGACAATATTAAAAAGAGAATAAACAGCCCAATGTTTGTCTCAGAGAGCTTGGGTTTTTTGTACAGGCTGAGTGAATCTGTCACTGTTCTGTCACTCTCCCCAGTGGCACAGTCCTACCACCACATCTGGAGTGAAAGGGCTGGTGCTCTCTGATGTCTCAGACATCTCAGGAAAGTGGACCAAATTTGTTCATTTGTGACTTGATTTTAAGAGGTGGCCTTTTGTTTTCCCCTGCTCTTTTTGCTGGTTCCCCTCATTTCCTAGTAATATGGACTGAGCAAGGTTTCCAGCAAAGTCCATCAACGCAGGTCAAGCTCTTGATCATATTGAAATTCCTGTGAACTGCCACCCCTACGTGGTGTTACACAGAAATCAAATGAGCACAGCTGAATCCAAAAGAGACTCATAAAATGTATATAAGCACAACTACATATTGCAGCACTGAATGACTTTTGGTGGCTCCTCAAAGAGTCCTTGCTGAACTCTCCAACTACAAATTTTCCAGTATGCCTTGGATGCCCTGAGAATCTGTAAGAAAAGCTTGGTGCATGTGCACTGGGAAGTGCTGTGATTATCAGTCAAGTAAAATTTTACAGTATCTGAGCCAGCAGTAAACGCTCACCACATAAAACTATTCAAAGTCACATTTTAAAGGTTAAATACAGGAACAAACCTGCTTAATTTCTACTTTTATATAGATTTATTTTATATAGATTTATCTGTTTTTATATAGATTATATACAGATTCCCACTTACAAATGCTGACCTGATTTTGTATATGGTCCACACACCACTGAAAGTTGTGTCTTACTTAAGGAGAAAAAAACTCAGAACGTAATAACTCTGCCTTCAGGGCAGAATGAAGCATGAAGCAGAAAGGGAAGAGAAACAACACACAGGAGACGCTGATATTTGACAGTTTTATGACAGTTTACTTGGACACCTCTCAAAGTGCTTAGAAACCAAACCCAGTAAGTTAAACTTTCAGATGGGAGTC
Organism: Lepidothrix coronata; assembly: GCF_001604755.1. NCBI lineage: Eukaryota > Metazoa > Chordata > Aves > Passeriformes > Pipridae > Lepidothrix > Lepidothrix coronata. The sequence continues at coordinate 15,312 of NW_016690361.1, forward strand.
TGTTGGAGATACAGTCTGCCACAAAGAAATTGTTCCTGAATTTCAGTTACTTTTTTTCTTTCCCTTCTCTTCAAGCCCTGTTTCTTTATGTTGTATGTATTATACTTCCACTGTAAACATCATGCAAAAAGGATAATCTCAGCCTCAGTACTGACTTCAATTTAATTTTCACCATACTGACATCACGGGATTCACCCGTCCCAAAGGAGGAAAGGGGTCTTTGCTTACAAGTTGGCTTGCCTCATTGACAGAGTTCTAAACAAGACTTGAAGGAGGAGAGGATAACATCAGACTTGCCTGTGACAAGTTGTGGGATGACATGCAAGGTTAGAGGGACATAGTGCTAGCAAGGGTCCTGTTGCTCTGAGGTGTGCCGGGTACCCTGCACAAACTTCAAGCTTTACAGAGATGAGCCAGGAGCTCCTGAGGTAAGAGGAGCCAGCAGAGAAACACTGGTGAAATACCTCAAAGGAATGAAGATATATTCCTGAAAGACGGTTACATGTCTAACAGCCCAGCTGAGTGCCTCTGCACAGAGCATGGCCAGCAAATAGGAGTAGTTGGAGGCCACCATGCTGATAGAAAGCTATGACCTAGTTGTCATTACTGAAATTTGGTGGGATGAATCCCATGAATAGAGTGCAGCTCCGATGGCTACAGGTGAGAAAGGAGAGGCAAAAGGGTTGTCCTCTACATCAAGAAATGGAAAAAGTGTGAAGAGCTGTTTCTGAAAAACAGCCATGAATGGGTTAAAAGCCTGTGGGTAAGAATCAGAGACTGAGAAAACAAAAGGAACCTTGTGGCTGGTGTCTGCTACAGACTACCTCCCATCAAGGGGAGCCTATCATGAAGCCCTCTTGCTCCATCTACAGAAGGCATTGCACTCCTGTAGGCATTCTTGTCCTGCTGGGGGACTTCAACCATCCCAACATCTGCTGGGAAAGCAGCAACATGAGCTGTAGGCAATCCAGGAGACTCCTGGAATGCATGGAGGACAGCATCCTAAGCCAGGTAACAGACAGCCCTACCAGGGGGGATGTGATACTGGATTTGATGTTCACCAGTGTGAGTTAACTGGGGACATCAAGATTGGAAGCAGCCTGGGCTGCCTCTGATGATCATATCCTGAGGGATATGGGTCAGGTAAGGAGTAGAGTTAGGCCCCTGAACTTCAGGAAAGCAAACTTCCAGCTCTTCAAAGAGTTAGTCAATCATTTGGACTCTCCTGGGAAACAGCCTTTGGGGAAAGAGGAGCAGCACAGAGCTGGCAGATCTTTAAGGATACTTTCCAAAGTGTGCAGCAGCTCTCACTCCCCTGGTGTAAGAAATCAGGCAATGGCTGAATCAAGATCTGTTGGTCAAACTAAAGGACAAGAAGGAAATGCACGGGCAGCGGAAGCAGGGACAGGTATCCTGGGAAGTGTACAGTGATGCTGCTGCCCAGTTTTGTGGGGACGAGGTCAGGAAGGCCAAGATGCAGCTGGAGCTGAACTTGGCAAGGGGCACAAAGAGTAATAGAAGGGTTGCTGGAGTATGTTGTCCAGAACAGGAAGATCAAAGAAAGCCCTGTCCCTGGAAACACTCAAAGATCAGGCTGCACAAGGCTCTAAGCAACTTGATCCAGTTGAAGATGTCCCTGACCATGGCTGGGTGGTAGGACTAGATGATCTTTAAAGTTCCCTTCCAACCCAAACTATTGTATGATTCTAGGAGTCTGAGTCTATGATTCTTTGCTACAGCTACATTACCTTTCTTGTTTAAGCCAGTTTTGCCTGTAAGGTCCATGTTCAAGTTAAGGCTGAATTTTCATCCAGCTCAAGCACCCCTAAGCCACCAGAGGTGCTTTTGATGTTTGGGGATTTGAAACATAACCTGTGCAATGACAAGCAGTTTATCTACCTCTTTCTAAGTCTCAGCTCTTTAAAATTATGGTAAGAGGAGTGCTTTATGGGAAGATTTTTTAAGCCCATACCCAAATGATGCCTAGATATTTCAACAATAAGATTTTAATACATACTATTTTTAGAGCTGCACAGTCTGTAATACATCATCCAGACTTTTCTAAACCTTAATATAATATTAAAGATACAGCTTTGCATTAATTTTTTGAGTGACAGTCTGCTGCATTATAGAAAGACTGTTCATTCCCCTTCATTTTTATAATAGTAGAGGTCCATTTTTCACACTGCTGAATATTTCTAAAAGGAATATGAGATCTGGAGAATCTAGAAAAGTAACTATAATTCAGTACACACACTGCCTCTTCTGTCACTATGTAGAAGGATGTGAAAAGACATTTCTCAGTACAACACAAACGCAGCATAGAAAAAAAAACAGTCCCAGACCTTTATGCTTTTGAGGACATTCTGACAGCAATTGCCTGGGCAATGTAGGACAAGATGTGGGGATGCTTCTCCAAGGCACAGTGCTGTGCTGGCAGTGGTGGAGCTGGGACCATGAAGGAGAGCACAGGATGCAGGAGCAACGTGGGATGTGGGGGATGCGCAGACGGGAGCACAGGGCACTGTGCACTGTATGTTTTTCATCCTGTTGACAGCCATGGCACTGTAATATTAAATTCCAGGTTAGAGAAAGGATGTGAACTGACAGCAACTCAGTCTCTCGTGTGACTGGGAAGATGTATCAGCACAGGCCAAGGTAGAGGTAACGCGGCCTCCTGAATACAGTGCAGGCAATCCATTTCTGCTAATGGCTCAGGGCAGGGTGCTTTTAGAAAATAAGGTCCCTAGAAACAGGACACAGGGCAAAGGTTTGTGACAGTGAGTCACCTTTGTGGCTTCAATACCATAGGGTCAAGCCACACTGTTTTTCACTTGTTCTATGGCTCTACTACATTGCTTTAGCAGAGTGAACTAGGCTGTAGCAGAAACATGATCACCAGAAAATAATCAGTTGGGAATTACTTCTTTGTGGGAAGTAAGGCCAGAATATATATTTCTCACCCCAAATGCACTACAAGGCACTGTCAGAGAAACGCTCTGGCTGATCACAGGCACCAGAGCAGTCCTGTGGTGCAGGGACATCTCAGGATAAATGACAGTGGCTTGAGCACAGCTGAAGAAGAGAGCTGGGTAGACTAGGCAATAGTCGTGCTGAGGATATGAAGGTGGGCACAAGTAGCTTTCTGCAAAATGGGATAATAATGGCCAGTCTTCGCGAGCGAAGATTTGGGAAAGGTCATTAACCCTTCGAGCCTGCGCAGTGGATTTTTTAGTTGAGACACAGCTTGCGCTGGACTGAGCCCACCCTCTAATCCTGAGGTTCATCTGCTGGGGCCGAGCAAGCTTGGACAGTGGCAGTGAGGTCCCCAGGACAGTGAGGTCCCCACCAGAACAGTGAGGTCCCCACCCCAGGGCAGTGAGGTCCCCAGGACATAGGTTTGTTTAGAGTGACCTTCTCTTAGATGGATTGCCTCACAGGGCTGACGAGCTCCATCTGCCCGGGGGGCTGAGAATCGAACCCGGGTCACAGCGGTGAGAGTCCTGCACCCTAACCACTAGACCACCAGAGGCCCCGCAAAATGGGATAGACACTCAGCATCCTACAGCCAGAAAAGGAATATTCATATTCTGACATCTACCAGAATATAAATAATCCTAATTAAGTAGCTCTCTCATTTGTAGACTGGAGGCTGATGGTCCTTAAGCGGTGTGAGCCATGTGCTTGTGCTGTTCAGCTCTGACAGAGCCAGCGTGGCTGAGCAGTGTCTGGGGAGGACAAGTGAGGACAGCTGTAGGTACTCAGGTTCTCAAATTAATAAACCTGGAAAACTCCCATGAGATCTAAAATAGCAGTGTGGAATTATTTTCTGTCAGGACTTTTAGTTTCTCTGTTTATTCTTTGCTTGCATTTCAAACCTTTCACTGCAATAATGAGGCATGAAAAGGGTATTTGTTTGGGTAGGTTTGTTCTTTTATTAGTTACTTCTTGGTTTTTTTAAAGGAGAAAGTACTACAGAATCAAAAGGTTCAAGTTAGGGTTTAACCAAAAACATGGAACAGTTTAAAGTGAGAAATGCAATTAACAGATTTCAGAGTGCAGAACCAGGGAAGAAATCGGCAACTGGTGTGGAAGAACAACACCAACCTTTCTGCAACAGCCATGCTAGCAGAAAACACACAAAGATTTTATAATGCCATATACCTGGGGTGTGTTTCCTTTCTCCCTTCACATGCCAAAAGTTTACTTCTTTTCAATTTCTTTCCCTTGCTTTTTTCCCCCCTATTCTTTCTTTCTTTACTATTTCACTGCCATAACTAGATTCACTTGAGAGTGGCTTTACTTTGTAAAACAGGACAGTGATTTCTTCTCATTGCCTCCTTTTTCCCCTCCTTCTCCTCCTCAAGATTTGCTTTAATAACTTGTCCTAATTAAGTTTGAACAAATTCTTTATTATGCTCTCAGATTTTCTGTGGTGTGATTATTTAACCTGTAAATTATAATTGCAGATTTGGTATCCATGCAGACTGATTATTTTAATTGACACCTGCTACCCCCCTTTTAGCTTTCATTATAGCTTTACACTCAAGGAATTTAAGACACTTCAATTTTAGGAATAAACAGGATCCACTGTCCTAAAAAAAAAAAATTGTCTTTCAAATGCAAATGCTCTCATATAATGTCTTTAACTTTTAAAAAGAGAATCTGCTGAGTGCTATCTGGGTGTGGTAAGAATTAGACCACAGTTTGAAAAACAGTACTTCTGAGCACATTAGAAATGGACCAAAAATCAAACCAACGAAGTTACTGAAGCTGAAAATTTGATCCAATATATTTTCAAGAGGCAGCTCTGCCTTGCCATTGCATTGGTAAATCTAGTCTTTTTCCCTGAAAAGATGAGTGATGGATGGTACAGGCCTCCTTTCTGTAGCTTAACTTCCTTATAATGTTCCTTATAGTGTTCTATATAATGAAGAGATCCATTTGAGACCTGAGCTAGTGATTTCATAGGAATGCCCTGCAAAGCTGAAAAAAATCAAAACCAATAGATTTGAGTTTGCTCTAGGAAGAAAGGATGACCAGAAAAGTGAAAGGCTGTGGAACCATCAAAATAGGCTAGTTGACAAACACCATTAAAACTGCCACTTCTTTTTCAGAAAAGTCATGCTTCTGTAAAAAGTTTCAGACATGAAAATCTTCACATTAACCTTCACAGAACTTGGCTAAAGTTTTAATTGGTGAGCATTTAAGATTTTTTTTCCTTCATTCACTCTAAACTGGGGTAAAAGGATAGAAGAAAAGTTACTGAATTAGAAAATTATTTTAAGTTGTGATATATTTTAATTATCAGCACATCACTATGCCAGGTAAAAATAAAATCACATTTTCATCTGCTATAAATGGGAGTAGTTTATACAAATTGACATTGCTCTATTGCCACTTAATAGTCCAACCAAGACACGAGGATTTAATTTATATTTTTTTTTGTCTTTGATTGCTTGTAGTATCTCTTGTTCATTACCATCTCATTCCCAACAGCACCTAGAAACCAGCTTAAAGGTTTTAAAAGGTATCTGTATCTTTATTGACCTAAGTCAATAGTCCATAGACTTTTTGCTCTGATTTAATTCCAGACCTTTAGCTTTATCAGACCCTAATCCAATTTTGCTCTACGTTCTCATTCCTGAGGGTGTTCTATATTTCTGTCTGTATTCACTCTTATGACATCCAGATTTGCCAGTGGAATGGAGAGCTGCAAAGGCCTCCTGCAACCCTCACTAATACATCATCACCAGAAGCAGGTTTCCCTTACTTAGTTCTGTGCAGACTTGATTCATATGGGGCTTTTCCTCTTTAGGAAGGAATGATAGAATGATTAGAATGATAGAACCATTTAGGTTGGAAAAGAGCTTTAAGATCCAGCACTGTCAAGTCCACCATTAAACCATGTCCCTAAGCACCATGTCTATTGTCTTTTAAATACTTCCAGGGATGGAGACTCAACCACTTCCCTGGGCAGCCTGTTCTAGTTTAATCAAATTAAAACACAATGTAAAATATATAAAATTATTAAAAAATATAAATAAGAACTACACTACTACAAATATAGTACTGACTCTTTTTTCAAAAGGGAGATTTAAATAAGATGTAGAAAAAAATTCAGACACTGTTATTGAGAAAGGTAATTAAACCTACTGGTGAAACAGTTCTTGGTACCAGCACTAAATCTGCCCTATGGCCATTTTATGGAGTGTATTCTCAGGCTAGTACAGTTTTCTCAGTGCAGACATAACAGCGACATTTTGCAACTCATCCAGCAGAGCCCAGCAAAGCAGTACTCTTTTCTCCCTTCCATATTTCCTTTTCTATCCAGCTATTACCCTCCCTTCCTATGGAGCTTGCAAGGGAACTTCTTTACCTGTTTCTCCTTCCATTCCCTTCTTGGTTTGCTAATTCCTCCTTACTGTTGCCCTGATGATTGCAAGCTGTCACATTATTCTCTATGCAGCTGTATTAAAGCCTTCGTCTGTCCTTTCACCCAGTTTTGTTTATAAGCCCTGCGGGATGTGGAAGCTTTTGCACTTGTGATTATTGGTGATTTTTGCAAGCCTATTGTTTATAATGCACACAATCATCCTAAGCTATTTGCAAGTTCTGAAGTTCACTATATTGTTGCATATTTAGAAACTTTCAGCTAAAAAACATTCCTGACTGTTGTTGTAACCAAGTATGACCATGTAATTTAAAATTAATTCAAATACAACTTAATAAAACTAGACTTGTGCCAATAAATGGTAAAAAATGGCTGAGAAAGGCCTGATATCTACTTGTCTACAGTACAGTTTCCTTCAGAAAGAAGTAGGCTGCTAGGTCATGGAGCTTGGTTTACTGATTGTATTGATGCTGGCTTACTCAACTAATTAAAATCCTCATTAGCGATCTTAACTGAAAATTTGCTATTTTCAGGTCAGGCTTCTGTCTGCGTTCATTTGTCTGATCCAGGGGTTAAGGAGCAGGGACTCAATAGCAGAAAATAGCTCTTCCCAGCTACCTCACTGTCTTCTGGTGCGTCCTTGACAAGAGAGTTAATCTGTTTGACTTTCTTTGCCAGGTTGTAAATGTGAAGGCAAGAACTTCCCACTTGTCAGACACATGGAAGCCGATTTCCTAGCCTTTGGAAAATCAGATGTCAGGTATTGGTTGTATTTATTCAGTCATATGTCTGAGACGTTTGAGAGCATAAACAGGGTGACTGGGTAAGTACCCAGAAGACTTTGTGTTGCAACAGACTTTAAGCTGTGCACACAGAAGTTGTTAAAGCACCTCAAAACACCATGACTGAGGTACCTAGCAGTAATACTGTTTTGTGCAGGCAATACAGACTTGCTTGATTAAAAAGGCAGAGTGGAGGACTTGCACACAGGTGTACAGGATGGTACATGAACACTGCTGTAAGTCAAGTACTGAGTCATCAGTTTCCCCTAAAGCACACTGATCAAATTAGTTTTCCTTGGCTCACTATGTCTTTAAAGATCTGAAAGCCTTGTGTTCTTCAGGTAATCAGTTCACAATGTTGGGTTGATGCAGTGTGCTTCAGGATTTCTGCCTTTAAAGAAATTATTCTGAGCCACGTATACTAAATGCAACTGCTAAGATTCATGCTGTTTTGAAATAAATGAACCTCTGCTAAATAAACTGAACATAGCTACATAAACCAGAAATGGTACATTAGAGTTTTATGCCATCTATGTCCTCATTCTTCCATGAACAAAAGTTAAACTGGGTCTAAGAATATTTGCAAAATTTGCCTCTGTGGTGGAAACCTTACCCTGTTGTGTTGTCACCAATGATGTTTTGCAGTTTGTTTCACCATATTTGAATATGTGAAGTCCACAGTTGCAAACACAAAAAAATGAAATAGTGAATAAATCTTCCCTTGTTTTTTATGTTGCATTATTTGTCTATAATGTACAACATATCTTTAAACATTGCTGATTAATACTTCATTTTCTAATTAAGACTTATTGTCAGTTCCCTATTGTAAAAAAGGGGAAGTGCTAGTGTAAATTGTACTTTAATGGAAAATAACTTTTTAACTGTTGCTTTATTGAAGAAGAATTGCATAGTACTCTCAGCTAATAACAAAACTACATGTTTTCTGTTGTTTTCTAAACATGGGAAAAAAGTTCTTTTCCAGATGACAAATCTGAATACCTATAACCTTACATGGGTCATCCAGAATTAAACCATCTTTTTATATCTCAGGTAGGATATAATCACACAGACATATTCTGAATCATGATTTCAGAGCCTGGAAAAAAAAAAAAAACCTGAGCAAATAGAATATGTCATTTTTTGCTAATTTAAATGATATATTAGATAAATTATTTTCAAATTAACAACTGAAATGTTTCTTCAGTCAAATATTTGTATTTGTATATTTCAAGAGTTCTAAGTGACAACATTAGCTTTTACAAGCTGTATGATAGCATTAAAAATGTCTATATTCTGTTTTATTTTCCCTACTGAGTATTTTCTACGCATAAGCCCAGATAAAAAACATCAATACAGCTGCATCAATCAGCCCAGGGTTGTCAGAGAGGCTGAGTCACTGGGCAATGCAGCCATACCAGACATTTCATCATACCCACGAGAGATGAAGCCTCACCAATGCAGCAGTGCTCTGAAGCCAGTGACTACTGCGTGCCACATTTTGCAGGGGAAGCTGTTCCTCCACTCTCAGTCAAACCCTTGGCAGAAACAGCCCCGTGTTGCCCTGGGAAGGGCCACCTCCAAGCTTTTGGGCATGGTGGTTACCGAGGGCTAGTGCAGTCTGAGACAGACAAACTGTGTGGGGAAGCTGCGCATCCCACACAACCAAATGGCTGTGCCTGAGAGTGCTGGGCAGGAGAGGTCAGGCCTGTGTTCTGCACACCGCAAATTCCATGAGTGTAACCACATAAACACTGCAAATTCCTTGAGATCTGGCATCTCTGTCGAGACTGGGGTATGAGTAATTCCCCACAGCATCAGCCCAGGTTCTGAGCTCAGAGTCCTGCGTGAGGAGAAGGAGAGGACCCTCAAAGGTGTCACCTTGGGAGAGCCTCTTCAGGTATATTCTTGTTTGCTGCTTTTTTCCAGAGAATTTGTCTTCCAAAAAGCACTAAGAATTTATCTCATGTTGTATGTTGTATTAAACATAAATCATTAGCTTTACAAATGGATTTCCACAATGTATATGTCTCTACTTGGAAAGAATGGAATGATTCTGGTAGAGCCAGATGAAAATTAGAGAAAATACTGTGAGAATTTTTGTCACAAAAGAAGGTATAGTTTTAAAAAAAAACATATCTGCTCAATATTTTGAAATCAGACTATAAAGTACAGGTCACAAGAGCTTCTATTCTTAAATGAGTATTCTCTAAATGCTGAGAATACCAGTAAACTACAATGCCATTACTAAATACCGGAGGCTTTCCCACGTTCCTTATGTTTTTATAGGGTGAAAATAAAAAAGGAAAGACATTTTGGGAACATATCGTTTTCTAGCTGGAGATAAAAAAATTCCACAGTTTGAATTGCTTTGGATGTGTCTGGCTTATTATGAGAAGTAGAAAGTGAAACAACTTCAAGGCCAGGAAGCACTAGAGACCAAGAACTGCTGCAACTCGCCATGCTACTTTTTACTATTATTTTATTTTCCCATGGGGAAGTGTTATCTTTATCTTCTCAAAATCCACAGTTTTCCTAGATGTTACCATTCTTTTTAACCAAACAAGCCTCAGAAAAAGTACTGCCCAAACTGGAAACTTTCAGGATCAGTAACCAGAGGCTGCTGAGATCATTTTCTCAAATGTAACATGGTGAGATCAGTTTCACTGCCATTTTCAAAATAACTACTAGCTATTTTCTCTTGTGTTCCACTAAGGAATATGACCACTTTGTGGAAGTTCTCCTACAAATCACTGTCTTCTCCAAATTCCAAAGAATTACGAGTGCTCATAGCACCACTTCAGTACATCTTCCAAGCTTTAACACTAAACAATATTCTTAATATTAATCACTGTAATAGTGATGTTACAAGGATCACAAAGGCAAATTACCCACCTCTACTATGTACTTGATGAAACTCTAAAGACTTCACTTTTGTGGAAAACTTGGTCATGTAAGGGTAGAATATACATCTGGAGCGTCAGGGAACAAGAATTTGAGGAAAACATTTGGCTGAAAGAGAAGATATCATGCGACAACTTTATGAGAAACCAGAGAGAAGTGGATTACAGATCATTACCCAAATAGAGGAGGCATTTCTTGGAAAAGGCCAAAGTAGTATATACAGTTGTCTGGTTATTTAGACACAGATTGGGTGGCCTACAGTGAAGAGGACAGTGTAGGCTGTTCACTTAGATAGTATTGACACTGTATTTCAGCATTGCCAGAAGTCACCAAGAAGGACCATTGGTAGCAGAAGTGAAAAAGGTCGATGAAGATGAGGTTAACAAATATCAACAGTGCTCATACACTGATCATCATGCTGGGTTCCTAACTGAACAGAAAGATTTAGGGAGAAGGTTAAATGTAATACTACTAGTAGCAAATCCTCCCCCACACAGTGATTCAGATGGTTGCATAAATGTTGTTTTAACCATAGTGCAATCAACATACTTGACACATGGTGACGCAGACTGTATAAAAGCTAATCTTAGCATCATTTATTCTATTTTCTTGCTGCTAGGACCTGTTTTTTTAAAAGGCAAGGGTATATTCTTTTTGTTTCTATGTATTAATATATTTTATCCGACTGACTGCTACAAGTAGAAAAACAAGACAAACTGTTGCATATGCACAATGTCGAAATACTGTAGAGGTATCAGATCATCAAGTCCTTGCACATTCTTCCCACTTGCAATTTCATGTACTGCAAAACACATACAAGCATTGAAAGATTTATCAGAAGACAATCCTGTTTTGAAATCGGATTATCCAGAACCACCCTTCTAATTACGCTGGCCTCAGCCTCACTAAACCCACTATGAGAGGCAAGTTGCCTGTGGCCAAAACAAACTACATGTATTTAGGCCCTTCACAAGTACAAAACTTAACCAGCATCTCTCCGCAACCACCACAATAAATATGCCTTTACACAGAACAATCAGCTCCTGTGCCTGTGCTTCTGGGGATATAATACCTTTCATCGGGTGCATTGAGTGCTCTTAGGGTAACTATGCAGGTAAAACTAAGCAACTGTTGGGCACCAAAAGGAATGAACATACACAAGCTGTAAAGGGCAGAAGTTTCCCAGTTATCAGGGAAAGAGTATTTCTCAGAAAACAATCATTGTATTTTGAATATCTCAGGCTGGAGCCTCAAGGAATCCTGTAACACTTTCCAAACAAAAACTTGGCTGCTTTCACAAATTTGCTGGATAACAAAACCCATGAATTCACAAACAGTGCTTTTGTGAGATTAAAATCTCCCCCCCACGCCCTTGATGTCACTCTTCCTCAGACTCCTCTTCCTCTTTCTGTTCCTTCCTCTAACATTCTCCCTCCTTTAAAAACCACAGCTACTTTCCCTTGGAGGTGGTCTGAGGCACAGCTAATGTGATAACTATAAGACAATGTGCTCAACTTGTACTTAGCTTTGAAGGCTTCTGCTTCTATTTCAGACCTGAAGAAGGACTCACATGCTCAAAAACTTGTCTAATTTTGCCAGTGACACAAGCTAGTCTAATAAAAGATACTGCTTCCACCAACAAAATATGTCTTGATTATGTCTTTAGGCTGTCATAACAAGAGCACCACCACCGTTATTCTTCATGTGACACAGTCAATCAGTAGATATTTTATTTTTTATCTTTCCATAAGTGATCCATAAAGCTAAAATAAACCAGGCACTGGATTTTTTCTTTAGACTGATGGAGAGAGAAGGAGAGAGCACTACAAATAGTACTCCAACCAGCAGAGCCATAATTCAGACAGAAAGTATGTGTGGGAAGTGAAGGGGCAGGGATGGGGGAACTTGTGGTTTAAGAAGACATATACAAACTCCTGAATTAAAAACTTAATTTCAGATACAAAGTAAGGTGAGAACAGAGAGATATGTTCAACCAATGACATCTGAATGACAAATAAACTCATTAATTAGATCACTGCTATTTGTGGGAAATTTGAATTAAACTGAACACTATTCTTCATCAAACATTGAGGTTGAATACTTTGGCTTCCAGGTTTCTTTTTGTTCCTTTTAAAGGCTCACATCTATCAGGAATGTCTTTTTGAGGAGAAACAGAAGAGAAAACAAAGCTGTAACAAGAGGAGATAATTTGTCAAACAAATACAGGAGAGACTACAAGCACAGAGTGAAAAAGGACATAAGCAAAATAAGGCTGCCAAGAGAGGCAGCCTGTCAGGAGTGTTTGCATAAGTACACACTAGGGAAATGGAAAAGGGAGGAAACAAAGGCATGCAAATATTTTTACTAGATGTACAAAAAGGCAAAAAAAAATACTGACTCTTAGAAACATGATGTAGATCAAAAGGACCTAGTGAAGGAGACAGAGGGGAATGACACACAGCAAGAGAGGAAGATGATTCCTGTGGCAGCATTGTAACCTCCATACAAGACCACACAGCAAAAAGGAACAGAAATAATAGTTTTACTAACCATGCATCGGAAACAGAAATTTAAGAAACTGATTTTTATCCACTGTTTTCACATAAATTGTGTTTTAAAAAATGTTAAAATTTAATCTCAAACTTACAGCAGATATTATGAATCTCATTTGTTTCTAGACCTGATAAGTGTTTCACATATTCAGATTAGTGTACTTTATTAAATGCCTGATCTGTTAAAGGTAAAGCAAACACTGGCACATCAAACTTCTTTCATTGACTACTGTATTTCTTTCAGTTAGTAACAGCAACCTGTTTCCCAAGTGTCTATTTCCTTGAATAAGTTGACTATTTAAAGAAAGGCGTGGGGTGATCTTCACACGTATTTTCAGACTTCCAGCTTGCATCCATCAGAGTTTTAGATGCACATTCATTCTTCTGCCTTCTCTAAAGGACAGTCATAACAACTAGACACCTGAATTCCAGCACAAGCATGTATCCCTACTGAGCATCATCTTCCACCCAGGTGCAATTGTACTCAGTGGTCAGTGTTATAAAAAGAGGATTAGTCAAAATAATTAATCAAGAATGCCTGTTACAGTGCTCCACTCCATAAAGACATGGAACTCTAAACAAAAGCTTTGAGATATGCATTATCTATTGTATTGGATATACCAATTTGTGCTCTTCCTGAGGATATTTGAGACATCAGTCCTGTCTGAGCAGCAGGAAGGTTTTCAAAAAGGCACTGAAATGACCAGTGGGAACATAGTACGGTCACAAAATTTTCTGCATTAGTTTTCCTCTGCAAGGTAATGCTCCTCAGCTGATCTGTCGGAGTTTCTTTTCTCTGCTTCAGTTACCTTTGTCTTTGAACTATCAGGAATTCATTTTCATTTCTCATTTATATTTTAAAATACAAACCATGCTTGCTAACTCTCTTGTATCCCATTTACTTTTTTAAAGTTTACAGTTCTCCCATTAAAAATAAAGCCCCACCACATTAAAAGCATACAAAATACCTCAGCCTTCATGTCACATGTCCAATTCCTTTTGATTCACCTCTCCAATTTCACATGACCTGCAAACCACTGCAATGCCTACCTCACTCTACAACCATAGACTGAGTCCCCCAAAACCTAAACTTTGTGGATTTGAAACGTGTCAAGTACTGTGTTAATATAAAACCACAAAGTTTTATAAAACCAAAGTCTCACCTTGTGAAGCCTCAGCAGCCTCTATGACTACTAATCCTGAGTTTTATTGCCCTGGGGCATCGATAACATCAGGAGAGGGCCTGGTGAAACCCTACTGCATGTACATTCATTTTTTCTGTGCTTATTAGTAAGCCTCACACATCCACACAGAGAACTGAGCTAACTACACCAGCGGGTTAATACAAATCCCTCAGGTTTTTTCTCAAGAGGCTCAACAATTGCTAAAGATACTATGCTGCAGAAAGATCTCTAATTTCCTAAAATAATGTTGCTATTTCTTGCTTTGTGGCCTATTTATCTACTGATATATCTTACATGAGTATTCTCACAGGAATTCCTGTTGGATTTTCTGGTCATGCTTTTCATTTTCTGTTCATGTAATCATATTAATGAATTACTTGGGCAACAGCTTTCCTTCTCAAGAATGAGGTGTCAACTGAGTTCATTTGTAATCTGAAGTATGTCCACTGTTGCCGTGGGATTTAAGTGCTGAAAAAATCTCCAGAGCAGTTAATTAGGGGTGAGATAAGAAAGGGTTTATTATGCCAAGGCTAAGATGTTACAAGACGCCCACAGTGCCGTGCCTGAGATGTTACATTTTATAATACCATCCATCCAATGCCAGATGTGTCCACCCTGTGGCCTTTACTCTGGACCGCCCCGGGTCCACCCCCCGAGAATTGAGTCGGGGGGCTTTTTGGGACCACCTATTCATCCATCTTCATCTTCATCAGAGCACAAAGGGTACATCATTACCTAATTTTTGACCGTATTCTGTGGTTTAGGCCCTGATATGCTGTTCTGCCAACAATCTAGGCCTTGCCCTGACAAAAGACTAAACATTTCTGCTGTATTCAGGGGTATGAGTGATATAGGGAACATAGAATGGGGTAAGAGGGTTATGGAATGTGTAAACAAGGGTGCTAGAGGGAAAAGGAAAGGGACAAGGGACAAAGGAGGGAGGGTTGCTGCTTTTAAAATCTACTTATACAACTTATAAGGCTTACCAATATGAGAAAAATAAAAAACCACTAGGGGCTTAAGGCATCACCACTTAGCAACCAAGCTTAAAAAATGCTTTATTAAAATTCCAAAACCTTGTATTCGAAATTACTTCCAGAATTCAGCAATCGTATCAGCTTACTACAGAAATAGGAAGTCTGACTGCAAATGTATGATATCAATTTAGAACAAAACTATTTTGGGAAATTTTTTATTCCAATTCAGACAATTTTTTATAAAGATTCCATTGTAGGTTCTCTAAAAAAAAATAAAAAAAGCAAATAAAATATCAATATTTTTGCTTTCTAGTGTCTCTATGTTAATACTGAACATCTATCTACATGTTGAACAGTTCTGTAATTTAATATTTATGGAAATAAAAGTAATATCTTAATAGTTCTGCCAATATAATAAACTTTGTGCTATGCAACATTTATTTTTATGATCATTTTTATCTCTAAACTGTGACATATGATCCTTTAAACAGTTTTATTAGCTAAAATCTGTTTAGGTATGAGCTCTTTCTTGACTGACTCACATTTAAGCAATTATTGAAATGCATGCTTGTAGTAAGACTACTATGCTCAGGTAACCAAGCCACAATAATGAATTCCCTGTCTTTACCAAAAAAACAGATGAAAGTTTTTGAGGTTTTTTGCAAGTAGTGTCTGTTCAAACAGTCATAATGTGGGACCTGATGAAAAGACTGTTCAACTAATTCTGTGATTTGCAGTGGAAAC
>NW_016690361.1:30860-91888 GCF_001604755.1 Lepidothrix coronata
ACAAGTGGGTCAAGTCACTCATTAGCAGTGGGCAGATTCACAAAAAAAAAAAAAAAAAAGAAAAAATATAGCCTGCAGTGGAATATGACCCCGACATCAAAATTCATCACTTGCTGTTGTAAAATAAATTATTAGTAATATTTGCAGAAGAGACTTCTAAGTTAGAGTTTTTTCTACTTTCATTTTGATGAATCTGTTGGTAGGGAGTCTTACAAAAATAAGATTTGTGGACTAAAGTCTGAAAACATTTGCACCAACAGCACATTTAAGCATTAATGTTTGCACACTTGCCATCTCATTCCTGTTTCTAACCACAGGCAAACTCTGCAACGATGCATCCACCAATTATATTTCTTATTTGAAACATAACTTATGATTAGACTGTGTTGATGGATACAGGCTTGTTCCTACTTGGCTGTGTGTAACTTTTTTACTTAAGGACTGTTGTGTTTCTGCTAACAATGTCTTCTGGAGAGCAGTGCTTAAACAAAGCATTTCATTTATAAAGCTGTCCTGCTTCCAGACCAGAGCAGAATTAAAATCTGACCACCATAGACTACAAGTTACCAGCTACCTTTCTGGATATATCATTTTATTGTTCTACAGAGACAGGAGATGCCTTACGTAAAATGCATGCTTGGGGGTTTCTTTTCCAGGTATTTGGCAAAGTATAAAACTGAGAATCAGTAAAGTAATATTGTAGTAACTTCAATAAGGACATCTTTTGCAAGCATAATAAAAAGTAAGACTCAAGAGGCTGATAGGGCTGAGAAGACTGAGAATCATTATAAAGATGTATTGCTTAGACTAGAAAACCTGATATGGACACAGTTTTTACAACATACCTCAGGTTTGCACAAATAAAAGAAATTCTGGCAATATTTTTCACCTAACCAAGAGTGACTTTTTTCACCTTCAGCACACACTTTGTATCATGTACACTTATTGTCTGATTGAATAAACCATTTAAGTTATATACTATTGGTAGTACGTATGAAGCTATAATTTTCCACTAAGCTGAACTTGAATGTCATTTTTTTCCCATTGCTCTTTCTTCCAGTTCGAGAGCTGTTCTGAGCAGATGGCATCTTCAGAAAACAACCAAATTCCAACTGTTGCTACTAAAAGAAGGTCTGGATTCAAGGAAAAATAAAAAGTGTTTGCTAAATGCCAGTTACTACCAACTCCAGATGTGGTAACTTAAGCTGAACTCAGCTGACTTGGATGAAACAACAAATTGACTTACGGGCAAGAAAGAATTCCTGCAAATCCCTGCTCCCCAGCTGGCAACTAAAGTAGGATGAATGGTTTGGTCTGTTTCTCCAGAGGAGGGAAAGGGAAGTAAAAGGAGAAGGAATTATATCATTTTTTTCACATAAGCCTTCCAAAAAATGCTTGAGATTTAACATATACAGAAGAAGTGGTTTGAGCAAAGTATGCCATGATTTATTTGTAAATTACCACAGATGATACATAATGTGAACCTAGATTTAATAACAATGTCTACATGCTGAAAACATAGGTGTGCTGATGACACCAGGGAACTGAAGGGCTTTAAAGTGCAATAAAAGGTACACAAAACATGAATGAGAATTTATGTTCTACAGTTGCAACTCCACTGCAAGTAAGATGTTTCAATATATCCCAAGAACCTTGGAAATTAAAAAAGTCTCCTCTGCTTAAAAATTATCTATTACTTTTGCAAGTTTGGGGGGTTTTTTGCTAAAGAAATTAATTGAACATTTAATCAAGTGTGGGAAGTGTTAAAATGCTATACTAAGAACACTCCTCTTATTGCCAATTTGAACAATATGCATTACTTTGTTTTTTTCTTTCGGGGCTAAACACTGCTTTGCTTACAAGGTGAATGAGTGGTACTTGTGGACCAGTCAGTTGAATAGCCCTGTGATCATAAGACTATGAGATTTTCCAGTTATTTGAGTCACATTAGTAACAGCTCAGCTAATTAGCAATTTTAAAAGGATCAACTCACTAACAAATTAAAAGAAGTATCTGTACACAAAGAGAGATTGTTCGATTTGGCTCCAGTCTTGATAGTAATAAATAAAAGCATCTATTGTGTGAAAGCAGGGAAATGTCTCATCTGTAGTGATAGGGATTCGTTTTGGAATGACACAGTCGCAGTTTCTATTTTCTCAGTGTTTTGCAGGGTATGTTTTGGTTTCTGCTTATTGAGAGTGAAATTTAAGGTCAGAGGCTAAATGATGTCAAAATGCCTTCCAATCATTTGATGTGACAAGGCAGCTGAGCTGTTCAGGATGTGTCCCGAACACTACAAATATGTGGCAGCATTTAAGGGAATAGTGTTGGTGGGCTTACTGCTTCTGCTTGAAGCTTATTTTTCAAAAGTAAAGTTAACAAGGACATCTCTGAAAATATTGCCATATCCCTCTAAAAAATGGAAATGCTTTTATTCTAACACAAAGAGATTGCTGTAGAAAAAGTGATTCTAGAGGCATTGGCTGGATGCCCCATTGCCCCAAGCACTGTGATGTCTTTTATAGATGCTATGAAACATTTCAGTTTGCCTTGGATTAGGACACTGGCAGTACAGAGCATGTGATCCCAGCCTCAGCAAAGCATTCTTTCTCTTCAGGATACAGCTATGGAGTGATTTTTCCTAGGAGATTAGATGAATCTAGCCCGGGCATCTGCAATACTTTTTTCTCTCACATAATGGAAAGCTTTTAATCAGAAAAGCAACACAAGCCAGTAACAGCAGCCCTCTTGGGGTTTTTTTTAAAGCAAAAGCAAAGAAATCAAGCCAAATAAAAACCTCCAATGACCTTAAACTAGTATCCTAAGTATGCAGCAGAGAACACTTATAATTTGGAAAAAACAAAAATACACATGTTCCAAAAGGAGATTGTTACTGCAAATTTTAAAATTATTCTAAAGGCAACCGTGCAAGCTGCTTGCTGGCATAACATTATCCTTGCATTACAACCCAAAGCTTGTTAAAATAACTTCAGAATTGCTAGTCTGAACATACCAGGAGTACTATGAGCACAGTGCTCTGACTTTCAGGGGGCTGGTATCAGGCACTGTGTTAAAAATAGATGGCCAAGGATACAGGGCCTTAGTCTGTAACTAGTAAGTCAGTCGATTTTGTAAGTGAATGCCAGAACAAGACACACAGACCATAGCTCGGCAATTTCTGAGAGAAGATTATGAAAATATATTGCTTTTAATGTATTAAAGGCTATGGTGATTTTTCATTCAAAAAGCTCTGTCATGATCTGCCAACCCCTGAGGTGAGACCTTTCTGTTGTTTCATACTGAGAGCACTAACTGACTGCTGCCATCAGTAATACCGCACTAGAAAAGGTAAAATTTTGGCTAGTGGATCTCCAAGGATTGATTTTAAATTTCCCAAGAAGAGTCCAAACACAAAAGAGTCCTGTAGGTTTTTATTGTAGTTGAAATGATGTGCAGTTATATATATTCTGCTAAGATAGACAATTTCTTAAGGTGATGGAATTTTGTTGTTCTCGGTTGAAGCATTTCTAATCTCTGTTAGATAAATCAATAAAGCAAATAAAGAAAAGATATTAGCACAAAGGAGTCCTGTAGGAAAAGTAACAGTTCAATAGAAGCAACCCAAACACAGACATTCATGTGCTGGTGGCCTGAGGGAAGAAGGGTAGGAGAAAGGGATTGGAAAAATTAAAATTATTCTAAAGCAAGAGGAGGAGGAAAGCATATCTGACATCTAAAATGAAAACAGTGTCATAAGCATCTTCAAGTATTTAAACCAAAGGCATGAACAGCTGAGGCTGAGTGGAATTTTTTTTATATAAAGAACATGAGTGAAAATAAACTAGTCCATATTAGAACAGGCAACTTTAGGAAAATAAAAATCATATAATAACCATATAATAACTGTGGAATCAAGAAACTAAATGCAACCAAAAATCTGGTTTTCATACTAAAAATTATCAAGAGGAATAATTTTATTGTAGCAACTCGAAAATTAAAATCACAAAAATGAAATTCAAAACAAACCAAGAGTTGCTTTTCTCCTTCACCTGTCTCTAATTTACTTTACACCAGCTTTTAAATGTAGCATTTACAAGCATGAGCAGGTCAAGGACCATTTACATCAGAATTCACTAAAAATTCTTTGCTCATTCACCGATGCCTTTGCACCCAGAAGAACTCCATAAGGCAACACTCAGTAGGAAAGATGATGATTTTCACTAAATCAAGTGGCAAGCAGACCTGACTGGCTCCAGCTCCACTGATGCAGACTGCACCTAACTGGACTCGCAGGCAGCAGCTAGAAATTGCTCCTGATTGCAGTATCAGGTGGGTTATAGGAGCTGCAGAATCTCATACATTCCTTACTCTGCCAGTCAGTGTAAAACGAGCAAGCCTAAATTCTGTCTAAGGGTCCCTGGAGTTCCAGAAAATTTAAAACGATATCTTCATTTTCATCTGAATATGTGACAACAAAACTGAACAGTATACAACATGCAGTTTTCCAAAGATGAGGTCACCAATATTGATTACAACAATGTGTATCTCTGCCATTTGGCAGTGTGGGTGCATCGGGGTATGTATTCAGATCCCACATTCCCAAGCAGTTTGGCTTTATGTGTACTGAAATGCTAAATGCTTGCAATTGTTTGCTGTAATATGCAAAGGCCAGTTGGCCAGCATGTAGAACAGTTAAGCCTTTATTGTTACTAGACTTAACATTTTAAGCAAGGTTGAAAAAAGCTATTATCATTGAAACTCTCATCTGTTGTTTCAGTAATATAGGATGGGGCTTTTTAAGCAAATGCTGAGATCTATGCACATTACTGAGGCTGAGCCCAAAACAAAGTCATACCGAAACATTAAGCCACTTAAGAACATGCAAAATTAAGAGCCTTGTCTGCTTCTGTGTCAATTGTTCACAGCAACTTGTCCCCACAGAGTTTCATGCCATACTGCTGAGTAGCTACATGACTTTACTTCCAACATGCAGTCATTCAAAAATACTCTTCGAAGATACAAATCAGTATATCTGGTCACCAGGAAAGTATATATGACTACTGGAATAAATACTTTGGGGATGTAACAACATCTGCTTTTATCTGGTACTAAACGCTGCTTATTCATTTAAAACATAATTATAAATATGCCTTTATATTGTAGTATTCCCAACAATTACAATCCAGACTACAGTATACATGCTGTAGAAACAAAGAAGAAAACATGACTTTTCCCTCAAATTCTGTAGAACTCAGCACTGAAGTGACAAAACAAAGGACAGAGAAGATCATCCTGTAAGCATTAGGAAAATAGAAACATATATCATAAGCATTTAAAAGCATTATTATTAAATATCCCTTAGATATTATTTCCCTACTTTTTCCATCAAACTAATTGCTATTTTTTTCCTTCAGAAGTAGCTAAGGTGAAGCAAATCTTACTGCTGGGTACAGGTAATGCGTCATGGTTCAATTTGATGGGTTTGATTTTCTTATCTAATTTCATCTTCTCTGTGTTAGTCATGCAGATTTAACGCAAAAATCAGATAGTCTGTTCAGGGTGGGGTTGGTTATTTCTCTTCCACTTCTCCAAAAGCGATCTGCACTTCCACAGTTGAAGACTCCCTAAAGCCATAAAAAGTACACCATTGAAATAACAGGTTCCAGCCTCAAAACATGAGTAGGAGGTAGCCAAATGTTTAACTTTGCTCTACAGCGTGCTGGGAAAAAAAAATTAGGATTTTCAGTGATGAAGCTGCTAATTTTGACAGACTGAAATGCTCTTGGAGGAATAAATGTCCTTATATAATACTGACCTTAAAGTATCTAATAAGTAGGTTTTACTAAGCTTTCTTTATGAAATTAATCACAGATATTACAGGTGGTCTGTGACATGGTCAGTCTACTGTTTCAGAAACATATGAGCTTAGCAAATATTTCCTACTATGCTATTATAGCTCCTCTCCTCTGATATTAAAAGCCCTTTGGTAAAAAAAATTATAACAACATTGGGTCATGTAATTTGCTTGGATTTTAACAGCTGTTTTGAAATGTGAAAGCTTTAGAATAAAATTTTTAAATTGAATTATAAAAACCCAAATAAAAATAGTTCCAAAATATATCTATACCAAAACACATCAGATGTATTCATTATTTAAGCGCATATATACATATATATATATAATATATATGTGAATTTTTTAGAAATTCTGATGGAAAATTTTACTATATAAATCTAAGAAGAGAACCCGGCAATATTTAGATCCAAATTTTGATATCTCCCAAGGAGCAAAACCGCATGAAAGAAATTGTGGCCCTTAGCATTTCACACCAAAAGGTCTGTCTTCACTCTTAAGATATGTCCTTGAAGTTGTAGTACATTCTGCATTTCTCTAACATGAGGTAAAGAGGAACAAGTGCATTGCAATTGGATCATTAAATACAGAACATTTTATGCAAACTGCTACTACATTTACAGCAACAAGAGAGGAATAATCATATATACAAGCAAATAATCCTTTAGTCCATGTACAAGGAAATCAGAGAGACTTAAAAAAAAAGAAAGATTTTTGAATAATCTATTTACTCAGACAGAAAAACATATAGTCAGTACTTATTTATTTATGTGTCTTTAGCTACACATTTTCTCAAACTGGTCCTTAAAAATGCCCATCTAGTACACTACGTATTTTCTTTAGAAAAACAAAGAAGCCATGAGAACAGTTATTACTGGCAAATGCTTCAAAAAATTTTGCCAAGTCACCACCCAAGTCAAATCCCATTCTATCCTCCAACACATGTAAAACCAAGTGCAAGCTGTGTAACACTCCTGTGGTCTGAAAAACAAGACATGATGCAAACCAAAACACTGGGTTACAAAAGAGTGAGGAAAGTTATGGTTAGGCAGGCTACTAAGAGGCTTGATAATATATTTGGTACAGAAGAGAAAATTCTGTTGTTGTTCCTAAAGGTTTCTGAAATACTTGTTAATTGGCTGGTTTGTTTTTAGAACTGGATTTTGTAGTTCTTTTAGGTCACCTGTGTATAGTTAAAGCACACACACAGGCACATAGATCAAGTGAACACCCTTTTGGTTCCCTCTCCTGTAACTTGCAGCCTCTGCTTTCTACCCACTTATCCCATTACCGGCTGGTCACACCTTATTTCACTCTTTAAATTTCAGGGTTTGTGCAGTCTTATGCCTTTTACAGACCTGAAGGAGTTAACAGATGTGACAGTTAAAATAGTTTGACTTGAAATAATGAGGCACGTTCATATCAACTGCAAAGTGTGGTTAAAGTGTTGTTGCTACGGAGGTGCAGCTATAACCAAGCTGTCAGTGGGTACTGGGCTCTCAAAATATAGAAATCTAACACTTAAAGAGATAAAATGTTTTGGGGGGCAGTTGTTTTGTTTCTTTTGGTGCTAATGGAAGGAAAGGCAGAAGGTTTGAAATAAGCATATGATAAGTGTTGGGTACTGTGAAAAGTGACTTCCCTTACTTTTCAGCAACTGCATCTCCCATTCTGTGACAAAGCTGCAAGTCACTGACAAGAGAGGAAAAAAAATCCAGTATTTGTCACTTTTAATTATTATCAGTTAACTTTAGGAAATGAGAGTGTCAGAATAAAAACAGACTAGCATTTTGATCATCTTGCAGCAGAATCAAAAAAGTACTGATGGTCTCAACTACACTAAAAGTGAAATTGACTGTGACACAAGTGGTTACAAAGTTTAGTGAGGTGCCAAATCAGCAATAGCTGTGCTTTTCACCAAAATATTTTGTTTATCTAGTTTTTTCCTTTTATTTTCGTTCTCACTTACTGAGTTTGGTTTGCAACACAAGTCAAAAGGCCTAATCAGAAACAAGGCTCCAGAAGAGCAGGGCCCAACCAAACACACATCACTCTCCTAAGAACGGGATAAAAAAAATAAAAAGCTACAAATCTATGACCCAACAAGTAATTACAATGCCTAGTTCAGTGAATGAAAGCTTCTCTTTTCCTTTTTAATTAAATACTTTTAAGAGCTATTTTTGAATGCTCTGTCTTTCACTATTTGATACCCTTGTTTTGATGTTTCTCTCCTGAACTCTCCTTCACTCCCTGCTTGGGCAATACAACAAAAGTGTGATTTAAAGAAATGTGTGAAGTAGAAAACGCAATAGGATGCTTATGACAGCTGGATTTCGAATAGATTAAAGGAGGGAGGAATGCAGAAGTGTCAGAGACCGAAATGGTTAATGATTTATGCATTCCAGGAGTTTGCAGGCTTTGACTTTTGCCCTAAAAAGGCAAGGAGATACCTCAGATGGGTAGTTGGGCCCATCCCTCCAGTGCTAAGCCCTAAAAAGGCAAGAAGATACCTCAGGTGGGCAATTGGGCCCATCCCTCCCTCCAGTGCTAAGTCCTAAAAAGGCAAAGAACTCCTCATCCCAGGGAAGTGCAAAAGCATGCTGAGGGTATATAAACTGACTGGTGACTTTGGGATTTTGGGGTTCTCCTTCTCCCCCACCGCCTGCTCTCAAGCATCGCTGGATCCAGTAGGCGGTGACTGTGTCCATTTCTTTTGCACTCTCAGCTTCTCTTTTCCCTTACTTTCATCCTGTTTTTCCTCTCCCCTAAGCAGTTTCTCCCCCCCAAAAAAAGTTATCCCTATGTTGCATTGTTGTATGACAACACCCAAAACGCTAGCATACTTGTTGATACAAAATTGTTAAAATAAACTTTGTTTTCAGACACCAATTATTTAGTGTCATTTCACTTTAATCCACCCCAAGGGAATTATTGATAAAAACCTGAGTTACCCCCCCCTCCCCCTTTTCCTGGGGCGGGTTGTAACAAGAAGCCACAACAAAAAAAACCCAGTAGGTTGGAGTGCAATAAGCTGCAACCTATTGTAAGTGAACAATTTCAGCTCTTTTGACCCCTGGGGTTTTGTCCTTGTTCTGAAAACTATTGTTATCATTCTTTATAATATTCTTCAAATCCCTTGTGCCTTCATATATGCCAGTCTTGACCAGTCTGCTTTGCACACAGTCTTCTCCTTGTCCTTTTCAAACATCCATGTGAGTACAGAAAGCTTCCCCATGGATCTGGCACTATCCCTAAGAGATGCAATGTGACTTTCAGAACAGGCAGGTTTGGCAGTGGCTGGGAACAATCTGTGTTTCAAAACAGAAGAACTGAGAAACATGACATTCACATGAAGTCAGTTGCAATTTTGACACCTTCAGAATTATGTTACTCTTTTACGCACATCTCCTATGACAATTCTCAGCCTCTACACTGTGCCCCGCTGACTCTCAGAAGGCAGCACAAAACATCCACCGGATACTGTCCAGAACAAGCTGTACATTCTCATATTTATATAAAAATGCTCTTAATATCACAGTGTTACATCTAAAAGAAAGTAAAGCAACACAATAGAGCTAGTCCCACGTATTGAAGAAATTATGAATCAGACTTATATAGAATTGAAATTAACGTATACTTAAGGAGTGACTTCTGACAAAGTTTCTGCACAATCAGAAGTATGATTGAGACATTTTTCCAGATTTTGGGGAGATAGAGGGTTAGATTCAGCCCATATAATAATTTATCTCTAGGAGCTGGACTTTGGTAAACAAGTGAGCACAGACAAAAATTTGGCAGTACTGGGTAAGGAAAGTGGTAAGGACTGTTTGACAGCAAATTGTTTAAAAGCAAGTCATCAGTCCACATTTCAAATAACACGAATCCATGACCACTTTCACTCTGCTCTGTTGTTTTTGAACCTGCTCCTGAACTGCAGCATTTTGTATTTCAGATCAGATACAGAATGGTTTTTAATAATTCATGTCTCTGTTCAGAATATTTTGTCTTTGTTTTATTTTTCCTTAATATAAGACAAAAAAACCCCACAGAATTGGAAGAGCAGATGTTCATTTGGGTATATAAGCACTGGTATGACTGATATTTTTCTTGAAAACAGTATCTTGTGCTCATTACCAAAGGCAACTGAAGTTGCAACTCCATCTAGGAAAGAGTCAGAGCTGTCTTACTGCCTACCAGAAACAGTGTGCTTGTATTAGTAGAATAATCCATATATTTAATATTTTCTAATAATTACTAGGCCTAGGTTTATGTTAGAACTCTTAAAAACAAAAATTCATTACAGGCTGTAGCTAGCTAAATGTATGCACCTTTAAAGACATGTCAGAACACAATCTTACTTCCTTGGACATTTATTTATGTTACTTACCATGGATAGTTTTGTACACGAACTCCAGAGTAAAAAGTCACAAATCCAAAGCTAAATACAAACTGTACAAAAGATTCACTTGTTCTGCTGCTGAAACAGTTGCTTCAGGGATTAAACTGATTAAGTTTACAGAACAGGTCTAGTATACGCATAGACTACATTCTCACCAGGTGTTTTCTACACACATATGTACTCTAGCAAACAAATCTGTGGCAATTTTGAATAATTTGCCTTACTCAGAAATATGTTAAAAAGTTTTTCTTCCTACTTTACAACATGTTGACTTCACACATTTGTTGAAACCATCAAATTCACCAGTTGCCCAAGGCTGTACCTTCTGACCCTACCACTTCTCACGAGTCTTTCAAGCATGGGAAGCTGCTTGCTCCTTTACACCCTCTTTCCTGGCACATAGCCCCTTCCCAGTCTCTCTTAACAGTAACTATATCCTGGTTAACTATTCTCTCTCCCAGCAGTACTATCTTTCAAACACACTTGAAGTGTATTTCCCATTGTGTCAAAACAACAAAAACCTTCGAATGGTCAACAGTGACAAAGAATATCCAGCTTTCTGTGACAACTAGTGCAGGGCCTGAATGTGGGTGATTTGACAGGTTGGAGTGGTCCCACTCAGTACAAGGGCAGGCAGCTTCTCCTGTGCATTTCAGCAGTAGTTTGAGAAGAAGGTAATAGCTGCCATTCCAGTAAGCACAAAAGGAGACTAAGCTGTACCGTCTGTAATTGGAATTATATTAACAATGAAGTGCTCTCACTGCATTTTTGTCCATCCTTCTCTCTAGGTATTTGTAACTGGAAATTTTTTATCATTTAAGAGATTTTTACAAGTGTCTATACTAGCACATTAGTATTTATATTCAATTGCTTCTGGAAATTGATGTCCTGACACTCCACAACCATCAAGAAACTCCAAGAAGTTTTGGCATCACTCCTATTTCTTCTAGAGTCAGGTAACACCAACTCCCAATTACCTCACCATCATCTAATGTCTATTTAGAATTCCATTCCTCTACCTTGCAAATGACAATCATGATTGATCAGAAGCACACACTACCTGCTCCCATGGAAGGTTAGATCTACGTCTAGAAGACTGACACCATCAGCAAACTTCAGGTGGTTAAACCCTTCCATGTGAACTGTTTTCCAGAGATCATTTATGCCTCTACCTATCTGTCACGCCACGATCTCTCAGGTTTTCTCCAATTTGATTTTATCCATCTGTTGAAGCAGTGCAGTTCGGTGCTAGGGAATGCTGATTCCTTCCACATACTATGATAGATGTGGTACATACAATGATGCTATCACAGCTATGTAGTTTACCACTAGCTGTGAATTTTTACCGAGCATAGTTCTTCTCAAATCCTATTGTCCTGGTTTTGGTCGGGATACTACTGCATAGTAGCTGGTACAGTGCTGTGTTCTGAATTTAGGATGAAAATAATGTTGACAACACCCTGATGTTTTAGTTGTTCAGGAGTAACACTACATTAAAGATTTTTCAGCTTCTCATACTGCCCTGCCAGCAAGGAGGCTGGGGGTGCACAAGAAGCTGGGGGGGACACAGCTGGGACAGCTGACCCCAACTGACCACAGGGATATCCCATACCATATGGTGTCATGCTCAGCATTTAAACTGGGGGACTTGGCCAAGGGATGGCAGGCCACTGATTGGGAACTGGCTTGGCACTGGAGAGCAGGTGGTGAGCAATTGCACTGTCCATCATTTTTGTATGTTGTTCATTATTATTATTAATATTATTATTATTTTCCTTTTCTTTCCAATGAAATTGTATTTTTCTTAACACATGAGCTTTACCTCTTTTCCAGTTCTCTTCCCCACCCTACTGCAGGGCAGTGAGCAAGTGGCTGTGTCGTGTTTAGCTTCCTGCTGGGTTAAATCATTCTTCACCATCATTACAGAATACTACATAGACATCTTTTGGGATATTCAGGCAAATTGTTCTCTGAAGTGAAAAAGGCCAATAAAGACCCTCGTGTCAATACTTCTATACTATTCAGATAATTCTTTGAAACAGAAATTGTTGCATCTTTATTCTCCAAGCAAGTATTATTTCATTAGCACTTAGTAACATCTGAAGCGAGCTGCTGAAAATAATTTTATTTACAGATGATGAAAAGATTCCAGGAACCTGAGAGGCCTGCTCCTTCAAGCTTGTTTCATAATTGTCTTTTCTTTGTTCCTCTTGACAAATATCTTGACTTTCTGTCAGGCTCTGTTATAGCTGCAACAGAACTGCTTGGTTGAGATCCTCCATCTTTAAAATTTTACATTTTTTTTTAACTTGGCCAGGCAGAAAATTGTTTTGCAGCTAGATTTCCTAGTTGCCATCTTGCTTAACAGTATTGAGCAAATAAACTCAAGCCTTCCTAATCTCTCCTGGCCTTTCTTCAGTGCCTCGTGCTTCAGGCTCAGAGCCATAGGCTTGTGGCAAACTTTCTGTTTGCTCATCTCAGAAAATGTTTCACTACATTGTCACTTGCTGGGCCTTGCAGTTCATACATCTTTCAGAGTCATTTACTGTTACAGGGAACAAGTTTGTCATTGAAGAGACATCTGTCCTGGGCAAGCCCCAGCACTGGGATACTGCATTATTCATCCAGACAGTTATCATATTCCTGTGGTGACATTTGAAGCCTTGCAGGTCTATTTTCTACTTAGTTTGCAGTGGGTGGAGGCATGGGAATCTTACTAGAATGCTGCAGTGTTTTTCCTTGTTCCCCATGCTGTATTACAAGGTGCAGGTTGCATTCAGCACACAGCTGGTGTCATCCTTCGGTTACGCAGTGACCATGTCACTTCTATCCAAGAGGATGAAGCCCTTTTTTTCCATGCTATGTATGATGGCTTGAGACAACAGTCTCCTCCTCTGATGCTCTCACCTTATGCAGGACTTATGCATAAGAACTATGCAGCGTCAAATACTGGTACTAAACTTATTTATTTATCAGTCAGTGGATCACGACAAGCTATATTTTTAAAAATACAGTTGTGATTAATAAAAAGCTATCTGTTTAATGTATTTTCCAACATCACTGGTTGAGATAATGACTTACTGAACATTTGGGGAAGAAATATTTTTAAATTCAATTTTAGAAAAAGATAATTCTTGAACAAATGCACAATTTTATTACCTAAATTAGTATAATGAGTGTTAGTGAAAGAAAGGAGATTTAAATTAGCTATTTGGCTAGCATGATTTAAAATGTAAGGATTTGGAATATACCTAGCAGCCAAAAACAACTAAACCTGTTTAACAGAAATGAACCCAACGGGAAATATAAATCCCTTTAAAATGTGATTAGTCTTTGTATATGGGAGGAAGTGTTTGCTACCATTTGGTGTGTTTTAGTCTCTTCCCATTTGTTCCTTCCTTAGTGTTAAATAACTAATACAAAGGTACATCTAAAGAAAATATATTTTTTATCATGACACATGGATTTGAAATAAATCCTAACCAAAAAACTAAGACATCTGAAAAACCTAGGCTAGAATTAAAAGGAACAGAAAATTTTGCTTCTGGGAGAAACATTTAATTAATTGTAAATCAGGACATCTACACAGAATATTATTTCCAGAGAAGCCCTGTTAGTATTTTTTCCAAACTGCCTTTTTATATCACAAACTTAAGGTCCAGTATAACTTTTTCAATTTTAAATGTAAAAACATGCTGGGGAAAGACATGTCCCAATCATAGGTGTGGACATAGGTATAGTTGTTTTTCTTCTCAAGTTTATGTCCACAAAGATAAGGGCACAAACTAATAATAGTACCAGTATAGCTGAGGTTCTGTGTTATATTCCAGATAACCAGATTTGTTTATGGGAGGAAGTAAAGGTCATACTTAAAGCCAAATATGTCCTTAATATGTTGATTTTTAAGTCAGTGTCATCTGACACTGCCACCAAATAGCTAGTGGAACCTGGAAAACTTTTGCTTGATTATAGCTAGTTTCCTTGAAGTGTGAGGTCCACAGACCTGGAGGTTTGTGTACAGCAGGAGGCTGTCCTGACTATGAGCAAGATATTATGTGGGAAAAAAAATTAGATTTCCCTTCAGTTTGTTTTGTAGTTTTCCATAACTCATTGTAAAGGAGAACGCAATTTAATAAAACAGTATGAATATTCAAATAGCATGAGTTATCTGATCAACATACAAATTTTTCATGGAGTTTCCTGAATTGAAGGCAGTATTTTGGGGGACAGCGCAAGCTAAATGCAGCTTCAGGTTCTAAATTCTGGTCTAAAGACATACTAGACCTGGTACTGGGTATACTTGAAGAAGAATGTGCTTAACTGAATTTGTTTCATCCTTTGAAAATAGAAATTTTACATCAATATTCTGTATTTCCTCAGTGGTACAACTCAGCTCCTGTGTTCTTTTCCCTTAAGTTTTTATAGAGCACATATCTAATAAATATAAAGCCATCCTTTCTACTGGATCCAGAGCAGGGCTATTAAGCAGTAATTATTTGCTGACTACAGACATGACAGTCTGTTCAATGAATAACCTTGAGGTGAACCGGACTGTCAGCTACCAACAGCCACTTTCAGACCCAGTAACTCTACAGCCTTTTAAGATCCTGCTATTGTGGATTTATGGAACAGATTCACAGAGAAGACATTTCTAATTGTCAAGTTTAACCCTGAGTGAAATACTGTAATTGTTTAACAAATAGTAATAGATTTTATTGGCATTCACCCTTATTGCTTGATAGACTTTGAGAGAGAAAACCAGTGTAAGACATGGGGCTCTCACATAGCAGGCTGACTACTATGTGCAAAGTCTGAGAAAGCTGGGACTGTTCAGACAGTGGAAGAGAAGGGTTAGCGGGATCTTAATCCATGTGCATAAATACTTGGTGGGAGAGAATGAAGTAGAGTTCATCAGAAGATAGTAGGAAACTCAGTGGTTCTCTAGGACAGGATGAGACTTAATGGGAACAAACTGAAATAGAGGAAATTCTACATGAACGTAAGGAAACACGATTTCATTGTGAGGGTGGTCAAACCCCTGAGCAGGTTGCTCAGGGAGATCACGAAGTCTCCAGCCTTGGAAATACTCAAAACCCAAGTGGCCACGCTCCGGGGCAGGGGGTTGGACGGGATGACCTCCTGAGGTGCTGCCAACCGCAGTCACTCTGACCGGGGAAAGACTAGGTAAGGAATGCTTTATCGCAAATAAGGAAACCTGCAAAATATTTATAAGAAGACACAATTTAAAGCAACTAAGTGATCACATATGAAGCATGGTTCCCGAATAGGCCAAAAGGTTAGTCAAAAGGTGCATCAAAAATTTTTAACTGGCCACCGCAGGTCGGTGTAAGTCGCCTCAGGAACCGCAGCCCCCTCCCCGGCCCAAGGAAGTGTCTCCCGCCGCTGCTTCGCCTTCCCATTCCCCCTTCCACCGCGCCAGGCCGGGGCTCCCGTCCTTCCCCCCCCTTCCCGGGGAGAGGCGGCGCATCCCGCATCCTGCTGAGGAGAGCGGGCGCGCGGGGCCGCGGCGAGGCCGGGAGGAGGAAGCGGCGCTCTCCCATCCTCTCGTCTCCTCACCCGGCCCGTCCCTCCTCCCTCCCTCCCTCCCTGCCTCCCGGTGCTGGCGGCGGCTCCTCCTCCCGCGTGTGACCCGCTGCCGCCTGTGAGCGGGGCGGGGGGACGGCGCCGCGCGGGCCCCACTGTGGCGGCGGCGGCTGCAGGAGGCGGAGGAGCGGGATCCGGGGCGCGCTGTCCCCCCGCAGCCTCATCGCTGGGCCCCGCCGGCGCTCCCCATGCCCGTGTGGTGCTGCCGCTGCTCCCTGGCCAGTCACTTCAGGTGAGGCGGCGGCACGGAGCGGGCGGTGGGTCGGGGCGGTCGCAGGGGAGCGGAACGGGCACAGGGGCGGGCGGGGAGCGATGCCGCGGCCTCCGCGGGGCTGCTGCGCTGCCCGGCCCCGCACGGCCCCTCCGCCGCGGGAGGGGATGGCGGCGGCGGGGCCCGGGCGGGCGCGCCGTGACCTTGGGCAGCGCCGGGCGCAGCCGGGCCGGGGGCTGCCCGCGCCTCCCGGGGCGGGGATCGCAGCGCGGCACCGCCGGGGATGCCGGCCCTGATGGCAGCGCGCCGCCCGGGCACCTGGAAAAAACCCTGCCGTCTGACGGCGTGAAATTCGCTTCCCGAAGTGTCAGCTCGAGACCAAATTCAAATTTCGTTTATATAACGAGTTTTTCTGTTAACCGCCCATCACAGTCCGCTTCTTTCTTTTTTTTTTCCCTTTTTTTTTTTCTTAAAAGTACGTAGGGAATTCTAGGATCCTTCAAAACTGCTACCTGAAAATGGCACCACTTAATTCAATAACCTGCAACTAATTAGTAGGTATTATTAAATAATTATTATTACCTTTTTCAGATGGGAGAAAAACTGTTATATATATGCTGTGATTTTCCTCTTAAAGGTTTTTTCACATTAAAAAAAAAAAGGATTCACGTTTGCACATGTTTAGAATCTAGGCAGTTGACAGAATGTAATTCTCGAGGTTATTTGGTGTGACCAGCATAAGATAAACTGAGCACTAGCATTGGAAGTGACTCATCTTGTGCCCAGTTGCATCTCCGCAGAACTAGAGCTATAGATAATTGTACCCAGTCCCCACCACTGCAAAGCTGTCTACCATGAGTTTATCAAGATTAAAATTTCTGGTACTTGGTGGCTTTCGGTGTTGTTCAGAGGTTAGGAAGATAGTGGCCCCTAACTTAAGACCTTGCTGGGTTCTGATATGATGCTCTTGCAAAGGAGAAACATGCTCCTGACAACAGTCCTTTGTATGCACCATAACTGAGAAACTGCTCGTTGTATGAGGATGTTTCTGTGCAAAATTACCAGTTTGGTAGTTTGTGATGCGCTGAGCTACACAGAAGCAACATTTTTATTGTTAAAAGATTCTTTTGTAGCCTACAGCATTGTGCATATAACCATAAAAGAGGTTTTGACATGTTTCTTTTGGTTTTATATTCCATCTGGCACAGCAAGTATGATAAAACCACACTAAAACGTGCATGCTTCCTTAAAGCCCGTCTTTCAGGTATGCTTGCCTGAGTTAACTCTAAACAAAGGGTGGAAAGTAAAAATTCTACCTATGCCTATCTAAAAGTGGAAGTGAAAAAATCAGTATGATAATTAGATATCCTCTCTCTACCATCTTCTCATCCTCATCTAACTCATGCTGTTTGTGTGTTAGGAGTCTTCAAGAGCTAATGTGCAGCTGAACTCAAACAGTAAGCACGTACTTTGCAAACTTGTTTTGTTGTACTGCAGGGAATAGATACCAAGTACTTTCCAAAATAAATGCAACCTTAGAATAGCTCCCCGCTCTTTTTAACAAAGACATGACCATCAGAGAGATGTATTGCGGAGTGTACTAGCGTTGTTGTTACTGTCCAGCTCTGTCTCTAGTTTACTTCAGACTTCCCCATTGAGGAAACACAACCTTCAGTGCCGTGGGAGTTGAGGCAGTATGGAGTCTATGTGGCTTCTTGAAGGCCATGGGAATTAGATAATTGTCTTATGATTTTGGTCCTGTGTAGAAAATAATTCCCGAAACACTAAAATAGCTTTAAGATATGCAAATTCTTAGGAAATAGATGAGTACTTTTATTTATTGTTAATAATTTCAACTGTTTGTAAAGAAAAAAATGTTTGGAACTGTTGATTTGGATATTTTTAATTAAAAATTTGTTGCCTTTATTTGGAAGACTTAACTGTTTTTGGTTTGCCTCTGCCTTTCTACCTAAACTAATAGTGTGTTCTGTTTCAATGTCCTGGAAAGGATTCAGAAAAGACTCCTAAATAATTAAACAGAAAACAGTATAAAACGAGTCTTTGAAGTCTAGAAGCACATTTAGATGGTGAAGAGTTATGAGGGAAACCCAAGTAGATGTTGCTCNAGAAAGAACTGAGAAATCTAGGAAAACGACTAGGGATGAAAGCCGTCTGCTGTGCAGGAGCTGACCTGGCTGCATGGCAATTCCTTTTGTAAAGGCTTTTCTTTTAACAGTGGTAGGATGGGTTGTGTCTAGGCCTTAAAGGGATCGCTTCACAAGGATCCATCTTCACACCACCACCAGCTTTAACCAGCATTACTTCTCCCCGAATGGAAATTTGCTGAAGCGAAGTCCTGTGTGCTGCTCAGCCAGCGGGAAGAGACACGAATACCTTAGCAGCTGCATCAGGCTTTGGCTGGCCTTAATGTTGTTAATTGGCTAGGCAGTGTGTATCTCCTGCTTTGATAAGGATAATAAGGAATGAGTTCTACTGTGTGGGGGATCAAAATAATGCTTGTGGTTATATTTTGGCTTTGTATAAACTGCAATTAGAAATATGCATTTCTGCAGAGCCATCTGTGCCTTTTTGTTATCCTTCTGCAGACTTGATAGGAGAAAGTGGACTTTTAAAAAATCTTCTGTTAGAAAAGCTGTGCTGAAGAGTAAAATTTTGTAGATTGGGTGAAACATATCTGTTTTGGTCTCGATTTTGCCAGTTTCATAGCTCTTAAAGTACAACATCAAAAGCAACTTTATTTTTGAAGCGACTGTTCTGACAACAATTCACTGTTTCATTTTAGTTTTCTCCCATCTGTTCTTCTTAATTAGAACGTACAGCAGCACTGAAACCGAGGGACAGCTTTTGAATTCCTTTGTCCAGTATTTTGGTGACAGCCTTGGGAGGAAGATTAAAAGAATGCCTTTAATTGAAGAAACTGTTCTGCCTGGAGACTCCCTCCTTACTCTGCCTGTAGTAGTAATAGGTAAGTTTTTTTCACTTTTTTAAAGATTCTCTGTCACTGCCATTGGCTTTAGACCTGCTGCATGCAATAATTTATCATTAAATAAGTAATGCTGAGCATCCTTACAGTGAAGATGTTTGTTAGAGTAATACAGTTGTTGTGATTAACAACAATAGCATAAAATTATATTAAGGGACTTGTGGGAGTATATTTGAATTCAAATTGTGCTTTGACAAGATGAACTGTGTTATTTGGCAGCACATATGGAAGTCTTAATGGAAGAACTGTACTGATTCTAGGGTTTGATTAATGTGATATATCTACTTCAGGATGCCTGGAGGTTGTTGATGGTACACTGCTAGAAATTTTTGGGGTCGTGGGACAGTGAAAAGCATAATGCGAAGTGTGTGCTGTGTGTTGGTCAGGTGCTACCTTCTCATTAATTGTCTTTACTCTGTTTTATCAATCACTAATGTCTAAGTATTTCCCTATCTTTTCCAAAATGAATCCGAGTCAACTCAGCCAGTTTAAAACAATAAATTGTAGTCTTGATTAAACACTTAAAGGCTAGTACTTGTAAAATGTTGCTGAATGAAAGGATAGCAGAGGGAGCAGACTCCATAGGTACATAGCGTAATTCAGGGTGCTAGGGTGATGTGTATTGGACCAAGGTTTTTCAGCAACAGCTGGTCACTAGCTCCTTATCACCGTGACTTCATGAGGGGATAAAGAAAAGATCTGGAGTAAAGAAGGTTTTCAGTAATCTAGTCCAAAGCTGTTGGGACTAGAGCAAGGACCGGACCTGCAAACAAGCAGAGATTGTGGAGATTGATATTTCAGCATAATCGTGTTCACAGTAAGTTTCCACAACTTTGAAAGACTGATGTTTGTACAATGCCTGTTCTCAAAGCTCTCTTCATGATAGTTTAAAATAGACTTAAGTGGATGTGACAGACGTGAATCACTTGATAAGTTCTGCCTCATAGTTGAAGAGCAGCGGTTTCCTGGCATTTTGTCAGCCTTAGTATAGGTTTGCCATATGGTTAATGACTCAGTTTTCACTGTTTAGGTTTGCAAATCTGCTTTATGCAAATACCTGTGCTTAACATTTGTTTTGTCTAGAGTGCCTTGCAAGGTGCTGACACCAAACACAGCTGCCTTGACTATTTCTTGAAAAACAAATACATTGCCCCAGTGCTTTTTCACAGATATATTTGAACCACTTCTCAAGCTGATCTTCTCCATTGGCAGCCTGTTATCACTAATTCATTGTCTCACCTAAGAGCTTTCACAGGGATATAAAATTGATTTGGTAATGTAGTAGAAGAGAATGAAAATAGAGTTGTCATGCCCCTCATATGCAAACACACTGTGTAGTGGTTTAATAACTTCTGTGCAGTACCTGTCTCTCGGGAAGAAATTGTCCATTCCTTTTGAATGAGTTGGGATTGAAGAATTTCATGCTGGAGCTGTAAGTTTGGAGCATGTTCTGCAGCTGAACCTTTATTTTTTGTGTTCTTGACAGCGTATCCTCCAGGAAATTTCTTTACCTTGGACACAGTCTGCTCAAAGAATAGGAACTAGGTTTGGATCAGCTCTCTGGATGGTCCCACGGAAGTTGCTAGGGAGCTCAGTGACAGTAATTCACCTTAACATACTCCCACCCTCAATAATTTCCTTGTCTTTTGCTAGCCTTTGTTTTTGCAACCTTTGTTGTCTCTTTGGTTCTTTTTAGTCTTCTCCAGTAGAAATAATCTTTAGTATGACATGCTTGGATATGGAACACATTTTTCCATTGTGGACTAGCTTTGTTCATGCCCCAGTAGGAAAAAAAAAAGCTAGCTATGCACTTGTAAAAAGATAGAAAATTCTTTACTGTGCACAAGTTTATAATTCTAAAAACAGTTAAGAATTTACTCAGTCGTGGGAATGCTTCTGGACTATTTGTGTGATTACAATGTGTTCATAATTTCATATGATTTTGTTATGGATGGTTTCACTATTGCTAAGGTTCTCTCACTTGTGGCAAGTGGGTGACAGGAGGGGCTTGTATCAGCAGTAAGCTTTAAATTCCTGAACTGAAGCATATCCAGCAGATCTTTTTGTGGGAGGGCAGAACAGTGTGAGAGTAAGCAAGACCTTTTTCACTGTCTTTAGATTCTTTATTGGCTTTTTTGTAAATAGCAAAATAGAAATTGAAGTGGTTTGGGAAATAATATAGGCAGGATCACCAATATTTAAACCTTCTATTACAGACTTTTGATTTAATTATCGTATTGTATCCAATGATGGAAATCGACAGCTTTCCTAAACAGTCTTTTTCCAGTGCTTTATGGCCTTTGTAGTAAACAGGCACTCTAATGCTTTTATTTTTGGCTCCATGTTTGGATACAAAACCTAAATTGTTTGATAGGAGCTACTGTGCACTGTCACATGCTCACTTGGATTCTAGGCCTTTGCAGAAAATGTGCTTATGGAAGATTTCTTGTAACTTAACAGTCTTAGCCTTTGAAGAACTCAATCTGTAGTGAGCCTGCTTGATTTTCCTGTAGGCCATGGC
This sequence comes from Lepidothrix coronata, assembly GCF_001604755.1. Classification (NCBI taxonomy): domain Eukaryota; kingdom Metazoa; phylum Chordata; class Aves; order Passeriformes; family Pipridae; genus Lepidothrix; species Lepidothrix coronata. The sequence continues at coordinate 52,454 of NW_016690361.1, forward strand.
TGTGACCAGTCTGTGTGCACTGCACTGTAATAAACTGGAATATTCTGCCACTGAGACCAGATGAGTGTAGGCTGGTGGAGGAGGAAAAAGAGATCCAAGGTATGAAGAGAATGAACAGGGTCTCAGCAAACTCATGGGGGATTTAGGAACTGAGAATAGTGTGTGCAAAGGTGCTGGGGAACAGGAAATGACATGTGAACTCTTGACATCAAGAGCTGAAATGGTTGGAAGTAAGAGCTAATGTCAGACAATGAGTACAAAAAGCATGAATAAATTAGTAACTTAAGCCCAGAATTTGCATAGTGTGTGCTAAATACCATGAGTGCCACTCTAGAAGGCAAACAAAGACAAAATACTGATGAGTGCCTCATTAGGAGAACACTGTGCTTTTCATTCAGTTAATGAGGAAGAGGAGCTATGGAATTAATAATACATAGTCAAATATTTAAATTCTCTATCATAGCACGTACTTTCCTGATTTTTGTTTTGCATAGCTTTCTATATCTGACTTTGCAACAGGAGTGTTCCTTCTGTATTTGCATGTGATAAATATGGTCTCCTACTTTGTTTAATGCTAGACAAATAAATAGAGATGTTTACTTTATGGTAATGTTTTGGTCCTATCTGTTTTACACCTTAGTAACATTTTAAAAATAAGTGTCTATTAAAATTGCAGCAATGCACATGTACAGATTATAAAATGCTACAAAGAGGATAAACATGTTTGCCTTGATGTTATTGCTGAATGATGAATGTGGTCTTATATGAGTTTCTTGTACTTTACCACTTAGTGACTGTATCTGTCTTCACTTAGCATTTATGTTGCTGTTTTGCCATGTCTGTAACTTCTCATCTGACTTCCAGTCTCCAGCTTTCTGCTTATCTCTTTCTTCCTTTCATTTAATGGGCAGACCTGAAGAGCATATGCTCTGAATTGTCTTTCTGCTCTGTATTGTACAGTGCCTGTGGGAATACAGAGTTGTAAGATGGTAATAATATTCAGATATCACTGTGATTGACAGGCAGACCGTTATCCATTGGGCCACTTTAACACAAGAATAATGCATTTGATGTACTAAATTATGGAACTCCTTTATATGCATTTTGTTTTGTGATGTAAACAGTCATACAGAGGTTCTTTGTTAAAGATTTTGCTCTCTTTACTTGGAGGACAGTCCTATGTAAGGCATTATTTTACTGCAGGGTTTATAAGATGCTTTGGCTCAGGACAGTATGGCTTTATACTACTTCAGTGTTATTTTGTTGCTGTATATTTTGTGACTTACAAACTATATATTATTGACATTTTTACTAAAGCAGTAACTTCTTTCTTTAATAGGAAATGGACCTTCAGGAATTTGTCTTTCTTACCTGCTCTCTGGATACAGGCCATATTTGTCTCCTGAAGCTATACACCCAAACCCCGTTCTACATACGAAATTAGAAGAAGCTCGACATCTTTCCATTGTTGATCAAGTAAGCCTTGGTTGCCATCTTATCTGGCTCTTTTCCTACTGCAAGCAGGGTTATGAAACAGTGGGCTTTCTTTAATGACCCTGTTTAAAATGCTTTTGCAGCTTTATTAAGTAGTGCCATAGACAAGGAAAGGCTTAATATTCTCACTCCACAAAGAATTAGACCACAGTAAAGCTCAGTAACTGTGTGACCTCAAAAAACTTTTATCTCTTGGCCTCTTTTTTTCCTACTTGTAGAATAACGAGCAGTATATACATAACGAGCAGTATATACCTTCCTCAGTGGCTTGTAACAAATTACATGTAGAGAACTGCAGATGAAAAGAATGGATTATCCAAAAACATTCTGCAGTTTGCATCATGAAGGATCAGCCTATTTACCTAGTCACATTTGTAATGCATTAGTAAGGTATTTTGTTATTCTGCTAATTGAAATAGAATCAACTCATGACTATTAGATCCAAACCTGTGGCGTGTGGGTGTCTTTGTGGTGTTTTTTGGTTTTACAGTCTGCCCTTTGTTGTGTTTGTACTGCTTGACAGGAGTGTCTAAGGTTACCACTTGGTCAGTGAGCAGCTCATGCAGGAATTCCACCTTTCATGTCCTAGGATGTTTGGGCACTGTCACCAAAGAACACATGCTGCTAACACACTTCAAATATACATAGTTCAAATTAAAATCTTCCCAAATACTCCAATTCTCAATAAGATTTCAATTTTAGTAATATTAGAGACATATATCCTCTGTTAATACAATATATTTTCCCTTTAAGAACAGTATGCGTCCTTCAGTGTTTGTGTTGTACTAACAGTTGCTCTTGTTCTGTATTTGTTACCCTTGTATACATTCAGTTTTTCTGCCTGATTTGATAATAGTTAAATCTTCTCCAATGTTTTTCACTCCACGTGTCATGTTATTGTTTTCTGCTCGGTTCACTCTACTCCTGATGGATACTGACAATGCTGTCACTAACTGTATTGACTCCTCTGTGACTAATTTATTTGAAATACAAACATGGATTTGTGTTTGTAGGGGGTAAGTAGGGATTTGTTTGGCTTTGGATTTTGGAGGGTGTTTTTGTTTCAGTGCTGTGCTGTTTGTATGTAATGTTTACATTAAGTCTCAAGGTCTTTTTTTTTGGCAGGAGAGTAAGTTGCTTAAGCTTTTGGCTACAGATGTTTCATGTACTTCATCCTCCCCTGACCCCCTGATATTTTGCCTAATTAGGAAGCTAAACTGTCCCATCTTTGTCAGCAAAAATTGGCCTTATGGCCAATTCTTCCTTCAAATCTCTATTATCTCTCCAAATATTTGCTATTGCATCATTAATTTTTTAGAACATGGATTGTTAATAGATACTGAAATGTGACCATTTTATAAAGTTCTAGAAATTTTTCTCAACATTGCCTGCTTCGTAAAATAATCCTAATTTTAATGTTTGAAAATAATATTATAATACCTCGATTATTTTAAGATATAGTAAAGTTAGTGTTGGAACTAGCTAAGAGCTGTCAAAGGAGCTTTTCTACTTGATGTTTAAAACTTAATGGTTTTAGATTCCAATTTTGCTTGATCAAAATGGGGCTCCTAAAAATATTAGCAATTCTTTGTTTAAAAGCAGTCTGGTATATATATATATATATATATTACTAAGTTGCTCTGATCTCTTAATGTTTGTCCATTGCTTCTTGTTCTACAAAGAATTTCAAACACTGACTTGCCCAAGTATTACTGGTTTATTAATATGTAATTTTTAAATGAGTGAAATGTATTATTCAGAGTTACAGAAGAACTGAATAATAGCAGTTATTCCTGAAAAGTGTTTTGATTGAATCTCTACATTAAATACTTATCTCTACTTAAAATGCAACTTGGATTAATTGTGCTTTCTGTTTCAATTCAACTTCAGTATGCCAGAACGGCATGATGAAGAGTAGAAGTTGCATGAACATGTCACATTTTTTTCATACTTCAGGATCTGGAGTACCTGTCTGAGGGCCTCGAAGGACGCTCTTCAAACCCGGTTGCAGTACTTTTTGATACGTTGCTTCATCCCGATGCTGACTTTGGGTATGACTACCCGCCTGTTCTGCACTGGAAGCTGGAACAACATAATTATATTCCCCATATAGTGCTTGGTAAAGGACCACCTGGTGGGGCTTGGCATGTGAGTAAAAATTTCATATCACTTCTGGGGTAACTTGATAACTTTGTGGTTTGGGATTTTTTTTACTGTCTAATTTTTTATTTTTTTTTTTTTACTTTCTATTTTTTTACTATCTTTTACTCTCTGTTTTAGATGGTAATGCCAGTTGTAGTTTCAACTGCTTGTTTACCCAAGCCCAAATATGTTGCAGAAATAAGAAAGGAAGGAAAAAATTGTCCTTTATTTGGGCATATGACTGCTGTCTTATATTATGGTTTTTTACTAGTTTAAATTTATTGAATTTTAAAATTACAATAAAGAATATTTTCTCTAACCTTTATTCTCTTGTCTGCATTGTTCCCAGATGATTTTATATAAAATCTTGATGTCTTTATATGCTTCTGGTTTTGTGTTTTTCTTCCTCTTTTGTATTTTAAATAACTTGCTTTCAGTTTCCCTTTCACATGCTGTCTCTTTCCTTTCTTCTCTATTAGCTCATGTAGTTGCTCATTCAAACAGTATGTAACTGTAACACAGAAGTAGTTCATCAATGCTTCATGTAATGTCCTGGTCTTCTGTTGTGTTCTAGTATTTTATTGCTCTAAATGAGTGTACAGTGAGAAGAACTTTTTTGTTTTTTACATAAATGTATGCATTTGAAATGTGTCTGGTCATGCATCTTCATTTTTTCACTACAGTCCATGGAGGGCTCTATGCTAACCATCAGTTTTGGAGACTGGATGGAATTGCCTGGCCTCAGCTTTAAGGAGTGGGCAGCTAGCAAACGCAGGTAGGGATATTGCTTAATCTGTTTGGGAATCCTAGTTGCTATAAAAATCCAGGTAACATTATTTGAAGAACTGGAAAACATTCAAACTTCACTGTTCACAGGAGGGCTTCTTGTTTTGTTTGTTAAATTGCCTGATGGCACTGGAAATTCTTTTGGTGGTGTGTACTCTGATGGAACAAAAATGGACAATGGTCAGGCAGAGTAATTGCTTGTGAGTGCACCGAAAGCACACATACTAGCAACATTTCACAAAGAGGCACTGTTACTGAAAGCAGTTCTGATCAGAGTTGAGGGAAGATGGAGGAAGGAATTTCAAATCTACAGAAGTATTGCAAGTTCCTCTTTCAACACAGATGCAACAAGTTGCTATGGACACTGGCTTTCTTGTAATTCAGGAAGTTGTACATTTCAGTATTTGCTTTTACAGACAAAGCTGAACAACATCTGAAAAGTTGTTATGTATGAATTTTAATTTTAAGAGCATAATTCAGTATTTCACAATGTTATTTTCTGGTAGTAAGTTTCTTAAAAAATGAGAAGAAAACTTACTTCAGTTATACAATTAGTTCATAAAGGTCTGTGTCAGCAAATGAACCTAGGAACACTCTATGTAAGCTTTTTCTAAAATTTTAATTTTTCTGTCTTTGTTCTATCAAAATAAAAGAAATTTTTCTAGTATTGTGTATGGGAAAAGAAGTAGAATTACTTAGGCATATGTCTTTAAGGGCAGACTGTTACTCATTTCAGGACACCACTTCCAGTGAAGAAACTGTACCTTTGTTCTTTAATTGTTTTCTTAGATAACCAAGTAATCTTGCTTCCTTACTAACTGAAATCCCATAAGCTGCTTATTATCAGAAGCTAATTTGTTTATTTTGTAGTTTTTGACAGTGCTAAAACCAGAAATGCTGACCTGTTATACTACAATTAAACAAACATTTAAAAGAATTGATGCTAGTGAAAATTTCTAGTCATGTAGTTTCCTAATTTTATTTGTAGGAGGTGTCACACTGTCATGTTATCCTCTTCAATAAATACCTCATGAGGATTTTCACAGTAGTAACCTGAGCATTTAAAAGTACATATGTTATTATCCTGTTAGACTGTGAGAATGAGTACTTGTTTATAAGATTTTAAGTGTAATTCAGTGCTAATCCTGATGTTCACTGTTGTTTATTTTGGCTTCCTCCTGGAGCTTACTTCTAAAGAAGCATCAAAATTCATGCACTTGTTCCAAATAATTATACTGTCAGCTTATTTTGTTATAAATGAGAATGCAATAAACATGAAAAAAGCATAGATGTAATACCGAGGTTACAGTGCAAAAATGTTTTTTATTGGACACTTCAACATCACAATCCTTTTTGTATTGTTGCAGTAACACTCTGAGCCATACTTGCTTTATGCATTCATGTGATATGGAACTACTTCATTTGATAGTTAGCAAAGGAGAGGTCTTTTGCAAACTATAATGAAAAATACCTGGCTCCAGTAAGGTATTGAACGTAGAGTTCAAAATTAGCACTTAACTATGATATTTTACTAATTACATCCTAAGTGAGTGTATTCTCACTGAGCACAGGTTTAGCCAGTATTGTATTGTTGATAGTTGTGATGTTAAACTGTCTTTATAAAACATTTCCATATGGAGCTACCATGATGCTGCAGAGCTTTGTTATACCTGATTTGTTAATCAGCATAGCACTTTACATTGTATTAAGACTTTTAACTATATAAAAACCCACTACCTTATATTGTGTAACAGGAATCAAGAGAACAAATAAATCAAATGCATTTAAAGATACTGAACTCAGTGTCAGTTACACTGACAGATTTAATCCTTGTAAATTTGACTTGTCTTGTGGCATGTCGTGTATGATATTCAGATTACCAATAAGGTCTGTATATTAACTGGAACGATTCAATTTTGTTTCAGAAATATAAAGAGTGATCGAGTAATGCCAGAGGAAATAGCTTGTTATTATAAACACTATGTTAAAGTCATGGGCCTCCAAAAGAATTTCAGAGACAACGTTTACATAACATCAGTGTCCAGACTTTACCGAGGAAAGGATGATGAAGATAGAAGTCAGCGAAATGAAGATATTTCAACACAGCATTTGGAAATGGAAGATGGACAGAAATCACTTATTAAGAGAAACTGGGAAGTCAGAGGTTATCAGCGAGCAACAGATGGTTCTCATGTGCCCTTCTGCCTCTTTGCTGAGAATGTGGCTCTTGCCACAGGAACCTTTGATTCTCCTGGCCGATTACAAGTTGAAGGAGAAGACTTTCCTTTTGTCCTCCATTCCATGTCTGACTTTGGAGCTGCAATCAGCAAAGGAAAGTTACGTGGGAAGGCAGACCCTGTGTTAATTGTGGGTGCTGGACTTACAGCAGCTGATGCAGTACTCTGTGCCTGTAACAACAACATCCCAGTAATCCACGTGTTTCGTAGAAGAGTTACCGATACAAGCCTAATTTTCAAACAGTTACCTAAAAAGCTTTACCCTGAATACCATAAGGTGTATCATATGATGTGTACTCAGTCCCATACTGTGGACTCTAATCAACATTCTGCTTACACTAGTTTCCCTGAACACAACGTACTTTCCTTCAAGCCTGAAATGAAATGTGTTCTTCAGAGTGCCTCTGGACTGAAGAAAATTTTGAAGTTTTCTGTAGCCTTAGTTCTGATAGGTTCTCACCCAAATCTTTTCTTTCTAAAGGACCAAGGACATAGCATAGGTCGTCACTCTAATCAGCCCATCACATGCAAGGGGAATCCTATAGAGATTGATCCATACACTTATGAATGCACTAAAGAAGCCAACCTCTTTGCTCTAGGTCCTCTGGTGGGAGACAACTTTGTACGGTTTTTAAAAGGAGGTGCACTGGGCATTGCACGATGCCTGGCAATAAGACAAAAGAAGAAACATGAATTGATTGAAAGTGGGGATGGAGGAGGTGATGGGGTACCATAAATGAGACATTAGAAATTTTCACATCCAGGATTACAGGTGTAGTCTAACAGAACAGTCACTGGCAGCGAAAGTTGATAGCAGTCACATTTCTGTCGTGTACAAGTAACCTGCGCTTGTATTGCTTGGTAAAGGATGCTGATACTACAATACTTCACCCTTTCAAAATAGAAAAACTTGATCTGCTATTTCAACTTATTTCAACTGGAATTACTTCCAGATAAACAGAAAATGAGACTAGACTAACTTATATTGACCTGCCTGTCATCTCCTGCTCAGCTACAAGAGCAGATTTCCTTGGGAAAAGCCATGCCTACCAGAGTGGCTTTATATTTTAGTGTCCAATGTGACAAAAGCACTCTTACCATGAAATTAAAGTAACTTCTAAAAGCAGAAAGCTTGCTTAGTACAAGGTGATTCTTGGTCCCAAAGCAAATTTGGAGCCTTCTGCTCGAAACAAGGATTCTATTTATTTGCTACAGTAATACTTGGAATGAGCACTTAGTAAAATGGTTTCTATTGTAAGAACGCTTTCTGTAAGCAAGTATTCCTCAATAGTTTTAAGTTATCCTGATAATTGGAATAAAAGAATAAGCATTCCCATTCAGTCTTTAACAATGATTTGACACAATCCATTAATGTTTCTTCACACTATGCCTAGAGTTGGTGAGTGCACAAAGACTACCATGACATGTTCCCCTACAGTGATATGTACATTTCTGAGAATACGCATTAACATAAACAGTAATAAAGTACTGATGTAAGTGCTCTTATTACAGTGTCAATATAGTGAACATCTAGTGTACTATCAAGAGTTAAGTACATGAGAAAACTAAAGATTTTTTTGCTTCCTAGCTCAGGAAGACTGAAGGGGATCACTTGGCTGATGAAGGTGGGCTGGGTGATAGATATTCTCATCTCCTGTTTGACCAAGGATTGTTTTTTTCTCTTTTTTTTTTTTTTTAAAGCAGCACATAATTGTAAGATACTTTATCCTGCAGTTTTTGAAACTTAAAAAAGGGTCATTATCTCACAGCCAGCGAAAAAATAAACCAAACTCAAAACAAACGTGCCATAGTTTCTTTAAATCTTAGAGCTTGTCATGAAAGACAAAGGCAACTTGTACCTACCTCTGAATCCAAGTTTCACCCTTCTGCTCCATTATTTAAGACCTAGATTTCATTTGCTGGGTTTTAGAGTATTTAGTTTATCTAAACACACTCAACCATAGTGAGGTTAATCAACAGCTAGTTAGAAAAGTGAACTTCCAGAACTCTCAATAGACAAAAGTGCTTGGGTTCAACTGATTTATTACTAAACGTTTTAATTCAGGTCCAATGTGATGGAATAGATGTTTTTTTGTTTGGGGCTTTTTTTGTGTTAAAGAATGTCATGTTAGTTTAAGGTATTGTGTTTGCATGATTAAAAAATCTTCATATTAGAGCCTAGACAGATTTAAGAAAGGAAATAAGGTTTAGGCTTTGTGAAACTGCTAGTGCTTGCTGGTTTCCCAGCTGTCTTAACTTTCATAGGTTATATATACCTGTATTCAATTCATGCCTGCTTTCTGTGCCTGCTGAATTACAGGGTTCTGTGGCTACTGCAGGCCCTTACGCATCTGAGTAAGTTACTCAGACTTTGGACATAGAAATTGAAGGTACAGAATGTAAGGATTAAAATTACTTACTTTCAGTGAAGTCCAAAGCAATTTATGACATGATACTACTGATAATAATTTTAGTTTAGAGCCACTCAATAGCATTAAAATAAACAAACAAAGGAACATTTCCATCAGTTTCTGCATTGCCCACATGGTTGGCTTTAATCATACGTTGTCGATACTAGCTATGAAAATTTTTTTTACTGATATTTGAGCTGGTTTTAATTATGGTAAATTCTAGACTTATTCAATTACTCAATTCTAGGCTTATCTCAAGTCAATTGAGATTCTATAATTTGCCTTCTTTGGCAGAAACTGTATATATAGAAACCTATTCTAAACCTGTGATATCTAATAATTTTAACTGAGAATTGGTTACAAGTGCAAAGTACTTGATTATAGAACTTATTGGGACTGCACTGTGATTAAGTTCCTTCAGTTTTGTGTCAATATAAATATCCAAATACAACATACTGTGACATTACTGCTTTTTCATTTGTCATGAGACATGTAAAATGCCAGCAAAACAAAGGAAGAATTTACTTAAAGAATTATTTTGCAAAAAGGGGAAGAAAGCTTCAAACAGCTGGATTTCTAGCTGCAGCTGCGAACACGCTGTGTGTGTTGTAGTGGCAAATTTGTAGCAGAGATCTGTGACCTGTGACTTATTATTACAGATTATTATCTTTCACTGCAGTCTTACAGCACCTTGAGGTTTAATTGCCTTTTTCTTTTTATCAATCTTAGTATTTTTGAGATAAAAAGTTGCATGTGAGACTGCTTAGGTGGGCAGAGAAATTTTCTCAGTGTTAATGTTTATTAAGCCGTTATAAAGATACTTTTTTCAACCAAAGCTTTACCAAAAGATCATCCTCTTTCTTCTAGGAATTGCTAGATTTAAAATTGTAGCCAGACTTTCTCACTTTTGCGTTTCTTATTTTGAGAAAAATTTGTGTCTCTCTCCTCTTTGGTATTTTGAGGGACTAAGAGATGCAAAAATTCAAGCTTTGCCTTAAGATAGTTTTACCTAAAGTGCTGCATTTATTGTGAATTAGATGTTGGCACTGAGTTGTTGTCTTTTGGGGAAACACCTTGTTTCTCCGATTTAAAAAGAAACACCACAAACATTTGAACTTCTGTGTTTTAATAGTTCCCAGAAGGGAGATTGCTTCTTTCAGCTCTTCTTTCAGTGAGAAAGATAAGCTTTTAAACATCCTGGATTTTAAAAGGATGCTTCCTACTTAAGCTTTATTAATAAGATACAGACAGGAAGAATATAATTTAATTTGAATTTAGAGAATTTGTGAAGCTGTCTTAACCCATACTGTGTATTTGCTAGTAGGTTAGTGGAAAAACATCTCTTACATTTGGATTTTGTTCTTAATGCTGTGACTGTGTTTGAGAGTTAAATTATTGCTAAGATTATTTTAAGTAGTATCCAGCTGTTGAACTGAGACTTAAGATTTGTCATAGTAGATTTCCTTAACAGTCTTCATCCTTTCTGGTGCCTCTTTTGATTGAATTCTGCTTAAAACATTTTCCAGAAAGGAGTAAAACTAAGTTTAACTCGGATGAGTAAACGCAGAAATCCTTTTTGCAAGTTATCCAGAGAGTGGTGACAATAACACCAGAATTTTTCTCTCAGGAAAATGGATTGCTTTGGACTAGCAGCCTGGGCTTGCCACTGAATGCATGGAATGTGTATGGCTATACACCGAGTAAGGGACACCAAAGTGCATTCCACAGCTCTAGGTCCCTAGTGGGTCCCTAGTCCTCAGCACTTTTGTTGGAGGAGGTGGCTGTAACTTCTTTCTCTCGCAGCTCAAGAACTGTGAAAAGGTTAGAGCTAGAAATGCAGAGTACTTACTCAAAGCTGGAGGATTAAGACCCAAACTTAAGAGGTAAGCCCAAGCTGCATATCCAGTTGAAAGAAAAGGCCATTTTTAGGCCAACTGCTCTTGAGAAAAAATGAAAGGGTGTAAAATTTGCAAACTGCTAGTGAGTATTCACTGATGACGAGAATGATGAGTGAGGAATGATGGGAGGAAAGCTGCAAAGAACCTGTGCAATCTGAACTGCAGACGTAGGGGTGCTGAAGAGTGTCCACACAGCTTTGACAGGCTGGTGGTGTCCCATCCTCGTGGGTCAGGATCTGTGTACTGTGACTGCAGAGCTCTGCACCGCAGCTGGTCATCCTACATGTTGCTATATGTGTTTAACTGGCTATTAACTGAAGTGCCCTGAAATGCAACATACAGACTAGAAGCAGTTGTATTTGCTCACTGAGCTGTAGGACTGATCAGTAAGGTGGTGTGCCAAGAGATAAGGCTTTGTTGCTCTGCTACTGTATTTTTTACCCTCTGAAAAAGCGAGCAGGTATCTTCATGTAATGACAGGATCTGGGGCTGTACGGTGCTCCCAAACATTTCTAAACACCAAGAGGTAATACACATATGCCTTAAACTCGATTTCATTATTGTCCATGTAGTAATGATTATTTCTAAGTAAGTTATGGAACAAAAAAATGGAACAAAAAAAGGTTTATACTGTTATATTTTAATTTAGAGTATATTTTAGAGTCTTACAATAACAATGTTCTGTCATCATTTTCTATTCTTATTTTAAGGTGAGAGCAAGTTGGGAGCACTCAACTGATGTGAGAGCTTCTTGTACTTCCACCATTTCCCCTTGCCCAACCTGAAAAAAAAGTCATGCTTTGTTTGAAATAACCATAATAGTTGATTCTGTTTAGCAGAAACAATGGAAATTAAAACATCTTTGACAGAGAAATGAAGGCTTTGGTGGCATTAGGGGTAAAAAATTGAAGTGAGAATGTTGAATTATAAACAACTCTTTTTCTGCAAAAGAGTGTATTTTGGGGAATATGTTACACTTAGGTGTTTCACTTAATTTCTGAAGCCTGAATTACACAGGGAATTGTGCAGTCAAGGATGAATTTGGTGTAAGGAACAAGGATTATGGGGAGAAAATAATTTACAGTATAATTTAGTCACAGTGAAGCTAAGCACTGTTGTAGAGATAGCTTTGTAGACACTGGAACATTTAATCTCAAGCAAACCTTGAACTTGAGTTCACATTATACCTGTCTGCATATTAGCTCATTTTATAATGAATGATTTTGTATTTTCAGGGCATAGTAAGCCAACTCTTAAAACTTAGTGGTCCTCAGTAGTCATCAAAACCAGGAAATTACTTGTTCTGGAGACTAAATTATTCTAATTTGCACTTTCCTCTCCCATCTCTTTATTCTGAGATCACTGGCAATGTGTAAGTACCAGCCTATGCTGCCTACAGTGGATGCTTCAATAAACTAAAATTCAGCTTCATGTTTCTGGACACCCTCTCTAGACTTACATGCCAGCATAAAGAAAATTAACAGCTAGGTTTGGTATATATTCACAGAAAATTACAGCATCCTGCCATTTTTAGGTTCTTTTTTAACTAGGTATATAAAGAAAAAAAATAGTTGTCCACAAAGACTCAGCTAGAGACAAGATGAGAGGTTTGATACAGTTCCAAGGGATACTCTGAGGAGAGGGAAGTGGTTCATTTTTCACCAGTTTGGATGCTAGACCAGCTTCTATGTGAACATCAAGTTATTGCTGTTCATGAACTGATCCTGCTACCTTACATCTCCCTGGCACAATTTACAAAGTTGATACCCTGATCTTGCCTGTTTCTCTGTTAGTCCTGGTATGCTGGTTGTGGAATTCCAGTTCTAAATTAGATAAAGGCTTATATTCATTTACCTATATGCATGTTCACAGACAACACATCTGAGCTTGGAAATACTATGTAAAAGTCACTTCTGTGTGTGGCAGTGCTTCAGTTTTCTGCTTTTGCTGGAGTATGCTTGGGTTACACTATTTTTTTCTAAGATGAGCAATGTAAATGTGTACAGAACTTTTGCTGTCCACAGCAAGCAACTTGTGAGCAAAATCTCAGCTTTGATTAGACAACAAACATTCCCGAGGTTTGCATGCCAAGCTTGTTCTATCTTCACGTGTCAAAACTGATGGTGGACTGAACGTGCAAAATATTAAAACAGTTTCACCTAGAAGTCAATTATTTTGGTTTTGAGAAGTGGGGAACTAGTAAGTCAAAGGAAAGAACAAACTGGGGAGGAAGAGGCATTCAGAAAGCTGCAGTGTTCAGGAAGAGGGAGAAGGCATTGGTTTGCATGGACCTGCTGCTGTAGCCAATGACAGAGATTCCAGCAGTCAAGGTTGTGGCAGAGTGGTATGGGCAGAGCGCTAAAGTGGCAGGGAAAGTTGCTAGTTAGGGAGATCTGATATGTGTAGCATTTTTTTTAACTCTCTCACTGGAATGTGGTGATGGCTGTCAAAGATTTTAAGAGGAAGAGGAGGAATAATGGTAAGAAATATGGTTCATGTTTTACCACACTTGGCTTGAGTTCTAAGGAGATACCAGAACAACCAGAACACAATCGGAATTTGTGAATGAAAAACCAGGTGGGGCCAAATGTGACTAAGGATCAATACAAGAAATGGAACAGAGCAGGTGAAGAAGGCGAAAAACTCCCTCCAGTTTTATGAGAGAGGGAGAAAAACAGGAAAAATAAGGACTGAGAAATCACTTGTATAATATGGACTGGAGAGAGAGGTGGGAGAGGGTTGGAGGTAGGTCTATAGCAGAAGCTTCAGCTACTGTCTCAGGAATTAACGTGGAATAAAGCCTCTCAGACACATTGGGAGTGAAGGTAATGAGGGGGGCCTAGCACTTTAGAGGAAGTTGATGGGGTGGTCAGTGGATGGAAGAAACTGAAGCAAACACATTCCACATATGGGAACTGGTGTAATGATCCACAAGAGGCCAGCCCTGCTGCACCAGCCCCACTGTGGGGACTACAGGTAGGAGAAAAAAAGGGCAGACACAGATATGAATGGACAGAAATAGAAATCAAACTTCAACAGTGAGAATACTGTGGTAGTCTTGCCATAAAAAGGCAGTGGCTTCCCCAGCTGATGTGGGAAAGACGGGAAGTCAGCTGAAACTACTATGAATAAGCTGAAAATTAAGCATGTTGTTCCTGCAGGGATACAGCACCCATCCTTGGTTTTAGTGGTAAATGGAGTAATTCAATCTGCTTTAAACTGTTTTCATCAGCTAAGCTGCTGAATGCAAGACTGTATTTTAAGAGCCTTGCTAATAAAAAGTATATTTAGTTTATGTATTGTGTGCATCTCCTTCCTGTGAGCAGTGGTAACAAAGATAATAAACGTTATAAAAAACCCAAACCAAACAAACCCTCAAACGGCGTTACACACAAAAATGCAGGAAACTGAAGTTTCTGCTCAGATGTATGTTTAGGTGAAAAACATAATTTTGGCAAAATGGTGAGTATGCTTGCAGACTGTGGTTTGTGGCAGATGAGAGAAACCTTAGATACAATCTCTGAGTTACTGAACTTTTTTTAACCTAAAGAAAATAAACACCACACAAGTTCTCTCTGAAAACTGAAATGACTGTTGAAACCACAGGGTACAAGCTCCAGAGTGAAAACAGAACATACAGCAAAACTTTCGAATTGCAGAATACAAAGCTGAATGCCCTTGCTTGTGCTCACAGCTTTTGCTTTACCTATAAAACTGTATCTCAGTGCATGAGTTTTCCCACTTTCCCTTTTCTACTTCTATGATTCTCCCATCCTGCTGTGGGGGAGCATGTGAGTGGCTGCATGGAGCTTGGCTGCCTACTGGAGTTAGCCCACAACAGTATGTTTTATAAAATAAAGGGAACATTAGGTGAAGTTAATGCAATATATCCAGGGGTAAGGCAAATACTGATGTGATTTATTGGATGTTCAGGCTCCCAAGACTTGGATCATGTATTCATGTCCTTTATCATCTACCTCAGAAACTTCAGTAACAGAAGGCCCAAACCAGTAAGCCAAGAAGCATGTTTCCTCTAATGTCTTGACCTGAAAATTGTGACAAAAGTAATTTAAAATGGAAGAAAGGCTTCAGAGTTATGAATAGGACTTCATTTTGGAATTACAATTCAAACCATGGCTAAGGGGTAGAGGTTTCCATGTCTAAGTTTTTTTGATGCAAGCATAACTTCATGTTGAAATAGCAGAAGGCTCAAGTGTACTAATGTACAGGCTTCTCATCAACCAGACAGGAGCTGCAACTGGATTACAAACCAAACTATCATCTACTAGGCACCCTCAAGTCAGACCCAAAACAGGAACATAAACTGGGTGTACCTTTACCCAACTGCTGATCCTAGGCTCTTTTTTTTCTCAGCACTGCAGTGGAAATCTCCACAATTCTCTACTCTCTAGAGACCACAGAGCTGCCTATGAAAGACTGCAAAGAAATCTGATGTTGGAAATGATACAGAGAAGACATCTCAAACTAGATCTATGAAGAAATCTACAATGGTTTGTGGATGCTCCCCATCACATCGTGGGATGAGTCCATCAGTCCTGGGACACAGAGTCACAGAATATTCTGAATTGGAGGGGCCCCACGAGGATCATAAAGTCCAACTCTTAAATAACTAAAAAAACCAAAACACCTAAATTCAGCTGTCTGGGGAACTGGATTTGAAGAGTCCTAACTCATAAAAAGTGAACAGGAGAGTGCTCTCAGCTATGCCACCAGAGTTGCTTGAACCCTAGCAGACTGCAGGTCTGAGGAGCAAAGGACTTGGCCTTTACTTTCTCATAGAAGGCCCCTGTACATTGTATGTTTTGTCATTTCACCTTGGAAATTCTCAAGTTCTGTTTTTTGCAACTGTAAACACAACCTTTCTGAAGAATCTTGTCCACTGATATTTAATCACAATAATTAAAAACATCAGCAGTCTACAAGAGCTGCTCTGTGGGACCAGTGGGTCTTCAACCAGAAAACCTGGAGATTCTCACTGTGACAGTAGAAAAACTCACCTGAGGATGCAACAAACTGCAGTCAGTCACCTCCTCCAGCAAGAATTTCAGCTGCTTAAGAACAGTCTTTTTAAAGATTTGGACAAGATTTAATGTGCCCTGATGCAAGTTATAATACCAAAACAGTGTTGTGGCTATTGCATAACTCAGCAGTATTGGTGTGCTGTGTAACAGTCTGGACATCGCTGCCCAGGTGATCAAAAAGATGCCAATTCAGACCTGAGGAAACACTGGCTCTTGAAGACTAAATATTTTCTGCATGTTGCAACCATGTTGACTTCAGCATATCTGCTATCTTGATATACACAGATCTCACAGATTTTCAAATCTGATACACAACAGAGCACCTTCAAACAGCTCAGCTCATCTTGCTTGCATGCTCTGAGCTCTTGGCAGAGGAAGTAGTTTTGTTTTTGTGTACTTAAATTCAGTTACATCAACCAAATTACTTCCTCACATGAAGAAGGAGATCCTACCATCCTGCCTCTTGAAATGGATGCAGTGGAGCTACTGTTCATTTTTATCTGTATGTGATCACTTCATACAGCTGAGTAGAAGTCTGGAAGGGTTTCCTCACTGTACTTCCAAGGGAATTTCTCACATTGCAAACTCTCAGATCATTAAATGAGGTCTTTTAACCCAAGAATGTGTAGATGTTTTGAAGGCCATATATTCACACAGTGATTGCAAAAAGTAAAGGCACAAGAGAAAGAAATGGGTCAAATATTTAAAATTCCAAACTGGAATGCAATAGCTCTTGAAGACTTTCTCTGGCTTGCAAGTAGGTTTTAAGAACTGAATGTTCACACGCACTGATTTAAAGTTGCAAATGAAAATATGTTTAAGCAAGAGGAAAAAACTGGTTTTTTCAGTTCCAAGATCTTCTGTAACAGTAACAAGTGTTTGCTGTAAATCATGAACCACTGAGAAAGCTATCATGATCAAGTATCAGTTGCATTTCAGTCTTTCTCAACAGACTTCCAATTCTTAAGACAATACCCATGAAAATACCTAATTAACAAAGCCTTTCTAAAAAAAAACAAACCAACAAATAAAACACAGCCTGATGGTAACTTCCTTTTTTCCCCAAAACAGTACTGATTAGCAAACATTAGAAATAGCCTAAAATGAAAACCTAAGTATCTACAGTATTTTACTGAGCATTACTCTGAAGTAAGTAGTGTTAAAGTCCTGAAAATGTGCAATCCATAAGTATTAAGCAGTGAAAGAAATTTTTCTTTTTCTTTAATAAAAGCAAGACTTAAAAAACAAGTCTTATAATAATAGATAGTTCAAATGGTCATATGTAGGAACATCATACACACTGTAACACAAGAAACCTAAGGAACAGAAAAGCAGGTTTTGCTAGAGAAACACTGTAAATCCAGGTCACAATTTATCTTCTCCTTTTCACATTAGGATCATATCTGCAATTAAAAAAAACAAAATTTGTCCAAATAAGTTAATGATATTCAAAAAGTTAACAACATGATGTAAATAGCTTTGTTATGTACTTACAACAAGGGAATGTCCAGTGTTCAATCCTTTCCCTGACTACACTCCTATAATTAGCTACAGTTGCTACTATTTGATTGAAGGATGTGTAAGGCAGAACCTGTGCATGAACTACAGATAACCTTTAATAAAATTTTCACTGACTTCCCAGCTACCTATAATCTTTAAATCTGATGCACGAACAAGTTTCTCCAAGTTTTAATGACCCAACATTAAGTTCCTTACTAAAAAAATCTCACCAAAAACCAAAAGAGGAGGAGGGGAAAGCACTACTGTATATTCACACCAATATACAGCATTTGGCCACAACTCATTCAGACAAAACCTTTCTGCTGCTTCCTACTCCTACATAAAACATTTCCTTGCCTTACCTTCCCCTTTATACAGCTTTGGATTGATTGTTAGAAATTTAGAGCTACTTTCTGGATATACTAAATAGTTACTTGATTTACTGTAATTTGCTTAGAGTTTGCCTCTGCTTGACACTGCTATCCCTTGGCCTTCCCTTTCTCTTCATTTGTGCTTCATCACTCAAAATCCTATGTCGCCTCTTTGAAATTCTGATGTGTTTTGTACTCATGCATGAATAACTTATGGACACAACTGAATGATCAGGCAGTTTTACTTCCACTAGTTCTGCTGTCATTCATCAAGACTTTTTGCTTAGGCAGGAAAATGCGACAACTTGTGAGCCAACTTACATCATCACATAGCTGGAAGGTTATTAGAAGTCACAGTTGTTCCTATACAACTCAGACTTCTGACAAAAATAAAATGGATACCCTTTGAAAGAAATGCTCTACATTAACTGTTAATTAACAGAGCAAATTGTTAATGTTAAGATTTTCTGAACGTGTTCATATGTAGTATCATGTTTCTTTGATAGTGATTTGGAAAAAACATCCTTCTTCTCCATATACATTTTTTCTACCTAAATGCACTAATTTTTTTGTCAGTCAAATGCATGGCAGGTGAGAAGTCAAACAGTGGTCCCTTGTTTCTTCACATAAAAAACACAGAAAGTTAACGAAATCTTTGCTAAACAAAATGAGATCCTTATATTAAATCTCAAACCATTTATTTGATTTTATTTCTATAGCACTGTAACATTAGTTCTAACTAAATGTGTCCTGGGCACCAAATTCTATGGAAGGGGAGAGGGGGGAAGGACAGGAAGATAAGCACATAGGAAAAGGGGATGATATATGATGGAAACCCCTCATCAGAATAACAGCAGCTTCAACCCTGTCTGTGACCATCTAAAGAGATGCTGACACAGACAGTCATGAACAGTCTTTCCATGTTATATCCTCCACCTCACCTCCAGCCATTTTCCATGTTAAATGAAGCCTGGATAGTATTTGTTTTCCGGAGGGAAAGACATCAAACAACATTATCTGAAATTGTACAGTGCCTATGGCCTGAAAAGGAAAAAGGACTACAGAGAATCCACTACTGAGAGTGAATGCACAAAGAAACATAAGACCTTGTTAGGAACAGGGAGTGGAGGACACAAAAGGCTGTTACTGAATATAAACCATTTAACTGTTAGTAGATAGTATAATATACTTTCCCTTCCTCCTCTGTCTCAGTATGTACCCAGCACAGCTTTTCTTTCTAGCTCATCTTCTCACTGGAGTACTTCATGACTCTTTCTAATGGCATCTTCAAATGCAGTTTTCATGGGAAATTGCAGCTGTTAACATTATGCCAAGTAGTTTTATTCGAGATTAAGGTCAAAATTAGAAGGTTACAAACTGCTGAATGTTAAATTGTGTGTTTTAATATTTTTGACTGTAGAAACTTCATGCTTAGAATTAACTTTCATGCATGCAAATTATCTAAGTTTTCACTGCTGCGTTTCGAAAAGGCAAAAATGAACCAAGATATTTTAAGCCAGTTAATATTCCAGCAC
The DNA here is from genome assembly GCF_001604755.1 of Lepidothrix coronata. NCBI lineage: Eukaryota > Metazoa > Chordata > Aves > Passeriformes > Pipridae > Lepidothrix > Lepidothrix coronata. The sequence continues at coordinate 71,870 of NW_016690361.1, forward strand.
AGCAGTCTACCTGCATCACGTTTTTATAAATGATAACATATATATATATATATAAAGGCTGCATTGCAGATGTAAAAACTGGATAAAGTGGCAAACTTGGCTTAAAACTTTTTCTAATTAGAAAGGGGTTAAAAATCATTAAATTAGGATTGCAATTGAAAGTAAATTGGATAGGAAATTAACTGAGCAGGACGATTCTCTCCTTCAAAAGAGACATTAGGGAAAGTGGTAGACAACTGAAGTGAGGGTTATCGAAAAAAACTGCTGAAACAGACTGAATTTTAGAGGCAAATGTAATGTGTAATGGCAAAAAGCAAGGGCAAACAGCCAAGGAGAACCTGGGCCTATCAAAGAAATCTCTAAACTCCTGTGACATAAGAACTGATTAAAGCAAAATCAATAACTCTTCTACACTGTCAAAAGCACAGCATGATCGGTTTCAAAATGCCACCTCTGTCTGTACACTGGAAAGATGGTAAAATGTTGAGGGAGTTTCTAACTGTTAAAAAAAGGTAAGAGCTCTTTCATTGTGAACGGGTTTGAAAGCAGCTTAAAGTCTCGAAGATAAGGCACACAGAGGGGCCATACTGAAGGATTTACTTAGCTTTTGGGGTTTTGTTTAGTTTTTACTTTAAATTCTGGGAGTCATTACTTCAAAGACCCAAAAAGGAAAAAGCAGTTGCACCAATCACTTTTTCACAGAACTAGTACTCTGTTGCTTTAGCTCCTTCAAGTGACTCGGCACAGGGACAGACAAGTGCCATGGCCAGAATGAAACAGTGGCAGAACCCATCATTTTGTTTTCCACAATTCAGATGACTGACAATGGTAAGATCAAAATGCTTCATTAGGTTCTAAAACCACCCTGGAACATCTTCTGGCCTTTGTGAACAATCAAGCTTGTGCATATCAGCCAGGAAATAGCAACATTTCTGTTTGAGAATACTCTTATTAAATTGAAGCAAGTCTGAATGAAATTGAAAGTTTAAGACATAAGAAAATCTGAGCTAAGTTGTTGAATCACTTTGACTATATTCCCTACATGGGAATACGCGGGATTTTGAAAAGAATAGTCAAAGTAGTCTCTTACAAAATCAAAATTTGTCTAATAAAAAAAAAGATGTGATGCAAAAAATACACTTTCTTTAAGTACAAACATAAAATTCTTACCTAAAGAGATCATCAGCAAGTGATTCTTCTCTTGCATATCGGTTCTGCTCCTGAGAAAGTAAGTTTATTCAATATTTGATTGTTAAGGATGAAGCTAGTGAACCATATAGCAACACATTATATTCTTGCACTAACAGTTCTTCCTCTAAGTTAATTAGCATTATTTATACCTAGGGTGAGATAATCAAGAAGTGTTGCTGTAACTGGATACCAATCAGACTGTGAAAACAGTATATGACTCATCAGCAAGTATTCTGAAGGAGTGCTATAGAACTGCTATGATAAAATAATATTTTTTTAGAACTTCTACATATAGAGGTGAATATTTTTAGAACAGAATTTTACTCAGGTATTTTCTGTTCTGTTCAAGAGTAGAGTATCAATTGTACTGCAGAACTATTTGAACACAGCTGACCATACAGAAGCTCCTTCTATCTCCCTGTCATGTTTTACAAGTCACAAGTTTCCACAATGCTTATTCTGCTCACCAAAAACAGGTCATTAAAAAAAAAGGTCATTCTCTTTTAGGTTACTGAATTTTCTTTACATCGGTATTTCTGATTATATGAATGTTACACGTAAAATCAATTCAAATAATCAGCAAAAAGATGAGCCTTACCACTGACCTCTGACTTTCAGTAACTTTCCTAAAGTACATGTTCCTATGAGCATGTGTGGACAGCTTACTGGCTGAGGTTTTATTTAAAAAATAAAATCCTGAACGACTTCAGTAACAACCACAGGCTGGTATGACCACTTACATAAGTCAAGGTTTTATTTGATCATCTTTAAGAAATAATTCCTTACCTCCATTTCTTGCCTTAACCACTCTTCTAGCTCTGAATTCCTTTTAGCATGGTGAGCAATCAAATCTGATCCTCCAATAATGTATGGAAGTTGTCCTGCCCCTGGATAAGCTACCTGTTGGACAATAAATTATTACAACTACAAGGCAAGCATAGTACAAGCAAAAGATCTGAGAAATTCAGAAAGTCTATTCAGATATCACAGAAGAAAGTCAGCCAGTCTTTTCTTCAATAACATTCAGAGGTCATATTTTAAAGCAACTGAAGTGAAAAAAGCATTTACAGAAAGCTGTAACTCCTTCTTTTTACCAGAAGAAACAAACAACAAAAATCTGAGAAGTTAAATATACAAAATAAATCTGATAGTACATCAAATGGAGTTTGAAATATTGGTAAAAATCACTTTATATTTTATTGTCAAACTGTATAGGCATCTATTACAAAACAGCAGAAAATACTATCAGAAATTTAAAATATTTTCTAAAAATGAAACCTTGCTTCCTGAAAGTTAACAGTATAATATGGTATTTAAATTGTTTCTTTCTGTAGCTAGCAATTTATAAAAAATAAGATAAAAAATAAAAATCTTTAACATATTTCTACAATCTCAAGGCAACACTTTTTAGTATTTTTAAATAGTGCCATCTTGTGACCATTTCAAATATGCACTAACCTTTTTGAACGTTTTGAAATTTTTCTTTCCCCCATAGCTGGTATTTCCAGTAAGGCAACTGTTCTGTCTTGGACGGCTGACAATCAGTGATCTAAACTCAGTCAACAGAAGCCTGCTGGGAAGACTGCTGGAGTCATCTTGCAGTTTGCTGCAGTTCTTATGGGGAAGAAAAAGGAAGAAGCATTCAAGTGTATGAACAGACGTACGGCATACCTTAGAGTATAAACTTTAGGGAAATTATCAGGAGCAGAGTTAACAAAAGTTATGATTACAAAAGGGTGAGGGGAAGCAGCAGCAGTGCTAGAAGCTAAGAACATGTATGAACTTCTCAGATCCTTATATACTATGGATAGAGCTGTGAGCTCAGTACATTTTCTCTCATATTTAAATACATTGAAAAGACAGGATCAGTAACAATGATGAAGTCAGTGTACTTCCATTTCACTAGGATTTTACTTCAGAATAAAACTTAAAGTAAGACTTTTTTCCCCCTCACTTTAGCTTATATCTAAGAGTTCCTTCTCTCCTCCTCTCCACCTTGTCTCTTACCCGGGCTAATTCAATCAACCATGTTTACTCCAGTGGCAACTCCAGCTAACTCCACGGAAGACAAAGTTAAACATCTTCAGCTCAATTCTAGCCTACAGATTTTTGGCCAACTCTAGCACTGTAAGCTGAATCTGATCAATGAAGCAATTTCTTCTCGTACATGAGAATGTTCCTATGCCAGCAAGTTTGCATGCACGCTTTGCTGCCTGCAGCTACATTTCTGTGGATTAAAAAGGATGTGTGGGTGCAGGACAAGTTCACAAGTAACAAACTATCTTTATGGACAGTTCCAGCCCAGATGCAGTATAGCTCTTCTACAGTAAAGTATAAAATAACAGTCCTTTAATCTGAGCTGACCCTGCACAGCATTCCTTCTTCTTGGACTGTTCTCTGTACGTATGCAAAAAAAAGGTATCATTCTGCCCCTTGTTGACTGGCTACACTCTACTTTTTCTCTTCAGAATTTTTCAATTCCAGTTTCATTTAGCCTCATCTCCTTTTCCTCTGCCTCACTGCCATTCCAAGAAATTCTCCTCTCCTTTCTTCCTTCACCTCCCCTATAACAAGTCAGCATGCTATCTACTGTTAATCAGTCAATATTACATCTATTTTCTCAATGGTCCATCTCTTCCATTCTAGTTATGATCTCCTTAGAGCAGAAAAGGAGATTATGTCCTTGTCTGATCTTTAAGCAGCAACCTAACAAAAACATCAGTACAAGCATTAACAACACTGAAGGGTTAATACAATTACATTGTGTCTGTAGTTTCAGTCACCTTAAGCACCATCCAAATGCCGAACTACAGGTGCTCTGTTTTTCACAGTCAATAAGTTGGACTGTACTATTCAAATTTATGTATGATTATGTTAAGGAGTACTGTCTTCTGAACCTCCTTTATTCTGAAATAGGATCCACAAATATTATGTTCTTAAAAGCAAAATTTTGATGTGTTTTTAATGCTTCTTAAAGTTCACTGTTCAAACTTAAAATTAACTGGTTTCTTACCAAGACTGGTGACTCTTGCTTGATCTTACATTTCATTTCTGAAGTTACAACTGATCCAAGTTCCTCTTCTTTCTATTTGATTAAAAATTATTTTAAATATAACACTGAAATTAAACGGAAATTTAATTACAATAAATAGTTTAAAAATAGTTTCCTGCTCTTTACAGTGCAATAAGCATTTTCAAAATATGTAAATGTTTAGACAGAAGGGAAACTGCCTTGTACTTTAAAATTTTTATGATTTTATGTACATTTAACAATCATTAGCCTTTTTCTCTATTAAAAACTCACTAGTATTTTCTCACTTTTTTTTTTCTTTCTTATACCAGTAGCAATTTTTGTCCATCTGTATAATCTTCAAAATCCTGACAGTTTCTGAAAACTGCAAAGGCTTTTGACTATAAAAAGTAGCATTTTCAATTTGATATTTTAAATGTACATGTGTGCAGAAAGGACATTTTATTACTAGGATAACAAAGTATTCTGCAGGTTGATTACCTCCTGTAGCTTGAAACCAGATTTGCCTCACATAAATTATATTTTACATGCATAAAATAGGTCATTATTAATTAAACTATTAGAAGACTTCTTGCCAGCAGAAGTCATTAAGTACACATCAGGTAAAGTAACAGTTTAGTTGGACATAAGGATTTTTTTCCTTCACGATCCTGACAAGAAGTTGGACAAAAAAATCTTTCCAGGCCACAACAAAATTCAATAGACTATTGCAAGCAGCAATTTTAGTCTCTCAGTATGGTAAGGGCCAATAAAAAGCACCTACTATTTGATAGTATAAAGAGCAAGAAGCAAAATTCTCTAAAATTATATGATTTGTCTCTTAAAATTTGCCTGTTAGTAACACACACAAAAACCAGCATTATAATGAAGTTCAAAATTCACACTTTGCCAGAAGCAAGCTCCAATTAAGTATCAACAGAGTGTTAAGCTGGTCTGAGCTAAGGATGTTCAGACAATTACTAATTCTCACATGATCCAAGGTATCTTGCAAATTCCAGTTACTCAATCGTATATTCAAACTTTTAAACACTTAAACACTGCCTACACCATATAAGAACTGGACACTTTAGGATATACATTTTAAATAAACAAAAATTAAACCTGTTCTGTTCTTTCTCTTATTCCCTTCTTCATCATTAATAGTCTAGCACTCTCAACACTGTTTTCCTCTACAAATCTGCTTTTGTTTTTTTTTAATGAAGTGACCACTGTTTACTCAAAATCTGCTGTCTTCTTCATATCTCTTAGAAAATACCCTTAGTCTCAAAAAGAAAACCAGAGCAATATTCAAGAAAACACAAGCTGTGTTTTGTTTTTGCTGTTGTTTTTGTTGGGTTTGGTTTTTGTTCTAAAATTTCTCATACAGGAACTTTAATAATCTTTCACATGATGTCTAAAGATTCTGGCTTGTTCTGCTGAACATTACTGTGGTATTCAACAGAAGAGGTCAACTGAAAGTTTCTTCAGAAAATTAATTACATAAAGGTAATTGAGTACTATTTTAGTATAAATGTCAACATTATGATTAACACAATAACAAAGAATATGAGAAGTTTTTCTTGGACCAGGGATATATTCTGCTGTCCTACCTACAGTATTTCTGGTAAAAAGAGAGGAAAGATTTCAGAATACAAGCAGCTTTCAATTCACAAAGAAAAAATGCCCTGAAGAAGAAAAAACATTTAGGTAGGTGGAAAACTGCAATGTTCATATGTAATAGACTAATCACTCTGAACTAAAAATTGATGTATAAAATATAAGCAAACTTTACAAAGCCACTTTCTGTATGCAGGCAGCCTCATCCTTAAAGGATCTAACTGCATCCTTCTAACAGAGTTGCAAAGTTCAAGATTAGGCACACGAGAAGAATATAAAACTTACCAATATTTTATTCTCCTGTCTCTGATTTACATTTACTTCTTGAATCCTGCTTCCTTTGGCTTCCAAACATCTTTTTTTTCGTGTATTTCCTTGAGCTTCCTGGTCATGATCTGCCACTTGATCTTCCCAGTCTAGGTCTCCACTTCCAAACACAATTTCCAGCGCTTCTGTATCTTCAGATAAATCATCTAACTCTTTTCTCTTCTGTGGTGCGTGACTTTCACTCAAAGTGGTTCTAGTGTCTGTTTTATCACTTGTTACTTTGACACTTTCCCTCATAAGCTTTATACCCATGTCTTCTAATGCAAAATTTGGGTTTGGGTCCAGGATGTTATTTTTCTTCTGATGCTGTTTTGCTTCACTGTTCCAGACCGATGAAGTTGTGGGTTCAGTGCACTTGGAAAGAGGTGATGACCTTTCCTCCAGTTTTGCTAGTTTGGGTACAGATGTTTCCTCTTCTTCTTCAGCTCTCTCCCTTAGCCAGAAAGAAAGTACAAAAGCATTTTTGAGTATGACCAGCTGTATCCGCAACATAACAACTTCCTCGGCTTCTAGGGACTGCACTGTGAAATTTAAAGTGCTCTTAAGGAAAAGCTTGCCATTCTAGGAATGTGATCTAAAAGATTACCTTTTTAAGTATGTTTCAACCTGAAAGTACACTGATTGAAGTAAAATTATTTTCCAGAAACAGCACCAACATAACAATAAGGGAAGCAATGTCAAGAACATTTCAACATACCTCTTTCTAGCTACCTGGAAGTAATTTGTAATTGAGTTGGACTGGTGACGTGAAGCACACTCGCTGGGTTTACCAGCTTCTGGAATTTTAGATGGTGAGACAGGCTGACTTTTTTGACTCGACCCAGGTGTTCTGTTCCCTCTAAATATGGCTGTTCCTGCATTTACACTGCCACTTGTCCTAGTGTTTTTCTTTACGGTGGTTGTATCCCGGAAAGCCATTTTCCGTTGTTTATCCATCTGGGGAGTATTCTCCACCTCCATACTAGATTAGAGAGAAAAAAAATACTAAATGACACACAGGAAGTTACCAGAGACACACTGAGAAAACCACTTTTTATAAAAGCTGTACCTGTACTTTATACTTATAAACAATGTGCTAAAAACAAACTGTAAAATCTGCTGTGATCAATATATTTTTATAATTGTGAAATGGCTTGAAAATTTGTAATAGTTAAGACAGTCAAATCAGATACACAGTATCTATATTTACATCTGCAAAAGTGATCCAAGTCCTATGTTATTTTGTTATCTAGCATTCAAAAGCAGAAATTATCTCACTGCAGACAAGTGACAGCAATTTAGTAAATGCCATTTCTAACACTGTGTATCTTTGCCCTTGCCAATGATACAGTTCCTCTGTCACAAAAGACTGCTTTATTTGCAAATATTAGAAACTATTTCCATGAATACTTTACCATGTCTGCTCTTCTGTATCAGCTATGTACAATGTGCTGCTATCTGCAGCAGCTGGCATGGTTTCATCCACAGCCAAACTCTGAGAAATGGCTCGGCCCACAACAGCTGATGCAGGAGTACTTTCAGTTACAGCTGCAAGATCAGCACACGAGAAGAATTAGAAGGTTAATATCAAATCTGTGTTTCTTCACACCTGTTATCACCCCTTAGTAACTGATCAGGTGAGATTTTTGTAAAATTATCTTAGAGCAATTTTAATATAAAAATTAAGGAGATTTATTAATTTAAAAAACATGAAAAAAACCCCAGTTCCAAAGGACCATGTTCTTGAATTCAGCCTTAGTCAAATATTCCACTAAATTAAGTAATGGAATTTTGCTTAAATAAAAATTAAGCATAATGAGAAATCATACATTAACACAGATATACATAATAAATCATGTGATATATATTTTATGCAAAACTGTCAAAGCACAAAATTCTTTGCATTTACTCCTTTATAGTGTTCTCTAACATGTATGTGGGATACAATTTTTTCAATTGTAAACATAGCTCCCTTTAAAAGCCTGATATACAGTCCACTTACACAATTTAATCAGATGACAACTTTTATCCAACTGAATCATTCAGACTGGAAATAAGTCAGTATTTCTGATTCATTCAGTCTTTGCAGGGTAAGAATTTTAAAAATTTAATCTGAGAATTAATTGTATATTATTTTCTAAACTAACTGTTCAGACAGTACATCATTTACAAGTTATTCATACAAGAATATCATTTGACCAAAATATTTTTCATGGCTCTGCAAGGTACTGCATGTATGTCTTTCTCTCTTCAAAACACATTTTTGAGTAAGTAATGTTCCCACATGTAAAGACAAATTTATGGGTTTTTTCTTTTGATTTTTTAAAAAATAATTGTAGGATTTGCTACCTGATACAACACTTCATAGAACAAAAGAGAACCTGTAAAACATAACTGTGAAAATTTTACAGAAACAAAATACAGAGTAACATGAAAAGAGACTTAGACAAACAAAACCTCTTTTCTGTCTCTCAGACTTTTATTACTACCACATTAGCAAATACAAGCCTCAAGTCACAATTTGGAATGTCTACCCCCAAACTATTACTTTAGTAAATATGACAATCCTGTCTCATTGTTTTTACTTCTTATGACAAGATTATTTTTAGTTTTGAATCGGGTGGGAGGTGCTTGAATTTTCCTAAAGCCAATTCCTTTATGTGCGAAGACAAAAAAAAAGCAAGCCTTGACAAATTAATTCCATTCTTATTCTCTTCTAACACTGATCTTTTACCCCCTCTATTACCCCAGTCTTGTATGAAAAGATAGAACAGCATGGAATTCAAACTACCACATACATATGAATTCAGTGGCCACTACAAATATGGACTTCAAAAGATTTTTCTGAAGTACCTTTCTTTTCAAGATCAAGGTATCTGCTTTTTACGCTATTTTACATCTACTTTTTATTTACATCTAAGCCATATAATTTTCATTGTCATTTATTGTAAGACCTCTAAAAAACAATTACCTCTTCAGCATTGCATACTTTTTTCATTTTAGTGGTCTTGCAAAACAAAAGAACTTGAACATGACGCCCCTACAGAAAAAGAAATTCTGCCTCTTTAAGGCTGTTAACTTATTACTACCCTTCTTCCAATTACCTTTGTTGGTAGCAGCCTGCTTTTGAGGGTTGCAGTATTTTTCTGTAGACATGAAGATAACTGCCAATCCAATTTCTGCCTCTGGAATAGCCCTGAGATTCTTGCTGTTAATATACAAATAATAAAAAAAAAAAAAGACAAAAAAAAGTTTCTCAATACATATTCAAAGATGAATAGGCAAATGGGCACAGGTATGGCAAAGTACCAAATGTTCCATTCCTCCTTTCAGTCTACACTACAGTTTTTCACAATACAGTAAATCAGCATAATTATCCTTTATTAGAGCCATGTCCTACATGTATGAACTCCCATGTTTCCTGCTCCTTTAGCCACTGTCTAGTCCCAGTAATCTGGTCAATACACCTCTCCCTTCCAGATTTTTGGGCATTTAACTAACTGTGCTCTCCCTCTGATTCAAAAATGCGTGAATGGAAAAAGTGACTTGAAAGATCTAAGCACTTCTTACAAGTCAGGTGCACCCCCCCCCATATCCCCTCCTCCTTCTGTACTACAGCCATAAGAAGAGTTTGAGTAGTCTTCTCTATCTACCAGGACAATTTATAGAAACTAGGTTTATGTATAAAGAATTGAGATTTTGTTTTCTTTCATTGTTTTAATAAAATGGCATAGTGAAAATCCTAACACATATAAAATATGCAGTCTGGCCTCTCAAAGAAAACCTACCAGCAAAACAAAAACTTATTTTCATGAAACAGCAGCTGCTCTTCAGAAAAACTGTATGTAAATAATTACACAACGATGAGCCACATGACCTCAAGGTGCCATCTCATTTCTTTTTGATGAAGTACATACACTTATTGAAATATCATAATTATCTATTTTCCATTCTTAGAATATATTGATTTTAACTTCTTTTAAGTAGTAGAAGAAAAACTATTTGCTGTCTGTAATTTCAAAGAAACTTCATGACAATGAATTTTTGCAGAACTGGATCCTCCAAAAAAGAAAAAGAAACAAGACCCCCATCAAATCCTCACAGAACTGCCAAGTCTCTTCTTTCCTGCTTCAAGAAATTTTAGTTATGCTAAGTACTGAAAGGAATGAAAAAATGCCCCCTTTATAAGCAGCCTCCTGCTCAAATATGTTTGTGAACACCATGACTAAGTCTCTGCAGAAATTCTGAAATTACCCTTCTGCTGTACAAGAAAACAATGCTGCACCTTTGCAAGACAGTCAGAATGGAATCAGTCCAGTTTCTCATAGAGTCAGATCCTGCAATCTGAGAGTTTGTCAAACCCACATCAACAACACAAACTTCAGGAGAAATCAGTAAAGGCGTTTCTTTTTTTCCTTCTGTCATCAACTTTATTTCTCCTCCTCCAAGAATAATTGCTGGACCCAGTTTCTTGTGCTAAAAAGAGAATGCAAATAAAAAAAATAAAATCTTAAAATACAGTCAGCTTAGAAGCATCAGAATACTGAACTATGATCCTAGTGCTTCTCACTGATACACTACTGCAGATGTAGTGTGTTCTGTTTCTCCCCTACACTTCATCTTACTTAGGCCACTGTACTGTAGGATAAATACACAGAAATCCTTCTTTCCCAACAAACCCAGAATGAGTGTGAATTCAGAATATGCTGAGTTGGAACGAAACCACAAGGATCATCGAGGCCAATTCTTATCCCTGCACAGGACCATCCCCAAGAGTCACATCATGTGCCTGAAAGTGTATAATTCAGAGAGCAAATCTGTGCTTAGCCACCCCTGCAATATTTTTGCAATGTAAAGCCTGATTACCTGCTTAGCAGACAGAAATACAAAAGTTTTTCCACTGAATATTGTTTTCCTTTCATGATGCTCAGATAAATCCAGTTTTTCAGTGCCAATGGAAGGCTCATCAACTGGAGGATAAAAGCTGCAAGAACAGAAAATTAAAGTTATAAAATTCAGATGTGCTTATCAGTACTGACTCACAGTCCTTTCTGTTTTAGAGTAAAGCTCTGAAATTAAAAAACTGCATTGCGCTGTTAAAACTATTTAGATAAATATTTTTTCAAGATGATTGTTAGGAAGAAACAGAGCCCCTGATTTCTCAACATCTAAGATTAGACCAAGAATTTCTACTTCAGTAACTAAGACAACAACACTTTTAGGAATGTATTCAACCAATCTGCTGTATACATATTCACATTCTCACTAACAATACTGACAAACGAGACTGCAACCTCATCCTGAACCTACTCGAAATAATAAAACTCCACACAAAATTAGTCCTCTTGCTTTCTCTAACCTTCAGCTGGGGACAGCCACCCCTCATTCTCTTCTGCTGTGTCAAGAAATCCTGTACCACTACACTCGATAACAGCCTACTTATGTGACAGAAGGCAAGTACACTTTTCTTGCTAGTGGGTAGAGAATTTCCCTGCAAATTCTCAACTGTTTTGTCCAATACAAGCAAAGTCAGCAGGAGTTCAGCTGGGGAACAGATTAGGCAAAAGTAAAATTTTACCCTGAAGCTCTCATTTTTGTCACAGCCTGTGATCTCAGCTCCAGGTAATGATGGCATGCCCACATCTAAGACAAGTATCTAACTCATAATTTCAGGATAGTATTTATGGGATCTTTGAGCCACACACCCACTACTCCAGCAGTCCTGACAGAGCAAGGTGAAGGCACATGATAGAAAGAAGGGAAACTATAGGTCAATTATAACCATATTATACTACATCTGTACCTGAACAGCAGTTTATGTACATTGTCTGGCTGATGACAGAACTATTTATCTTTATTCTGACTAGCGATTACACATTCTTCTCACACTATTACACAGGAAAAAAAAAAAAGATGCTGAAACACACTAACAAAATCTGCTTTAACAGCAAAGATTAGCAGATTCTAAGCAAGAAATGCATTCCATGAAATGCTGAAATATTGAAGTTCTTGGAAAAAACGGAGCACCTGTAAACATAAAACTGTTCCTCAGACACTGAATATTCATATACTTTTATCTGAAGAACACGCATGTAAATTTTCTACTGCATCCAAATACATAATTCAATTATGATAGGCTAGCTCGTACTATATAATTACAGCTCCTTTTAAATAACCTCTTCTTTTGTGTTCTTCACAATCAATTCTTCAAGCTTTATATACTCAAATGAAAATTAATCAGCCTGAATCCATCAGGTTTCAAAACAAGAGTACTTGATAAGTTTCAGCAGCCTGTTCAAGGTTTACAAAAATACTGTTCCACTGAAATTGAAATAGATATTAAAAAGCCTACTAATTTAAGGAAAGAAATAGGGCAACTCAGACTTTAGTTATAAGGTCAGAAGACTTCTGACGCTGAGTCCCATAGAGACAGTTATTAAGATAAATACAGGGAACAAAGTCATCTTTAAAGACAAAAGGATGAAGACAAAAGGAGAAACAGCAGTTTCCATGACATTGAAACCAGATTGTAGTTTCTCTATAAATACATTTCAAATCTATGTTTTTTTAATTTCAGCAGACAACTTCAACTGATCATCTCCTCCTCAAAAAAACCTTTGATTTTCCATAGAAACTCCTATCCAAAGCTGATCTATGTTCAAAAGACAACAGCCTTTTACCATCTTAGGATTCCAAAGTGCTCCTTGTACTCAGGCCCCATAGGCTTTTAATACTAATATCAGTATCCAGAAAAGACCCATTACAATCTTGAATCTCTGAATAAACAGATTTTGATTCTTGGTGAGTTTCTGTTAAAGATTCAGTTACTTTCCTATGTTTCCAAAGCCCTGCACTATCAACGCTGGACTGCAGGAATAAAATATATTATTTTATACAGGGCTACACTTATGCAGCCATTAGTGAAATTTTCAGTTATTGTTCTACCTTGCACAGGTTGTCAGAGAGTACCAGAGGACTGGGGCAATGCACTTCATCATTAAAAAACCTGAAGTAAGAAGTCTCACATTCATACAGGAACTGTAGGTTTGCAATTCCGTGAAGTCTTAGTACAAACAAAAAAGCAGCTCTTTTTGGTTTTGGTTTTGTTTTGTTTTTGAACTTTAGCATAATATCTCCCTCGATTTTTTGAGGGGACCAGATCTCCAGTAATAGTAAAGATTTAGTGTCACCCTGTATTACCACGTCAATATACCTTTCTTATTTCATACCCAAACTAGCATTGCCCCAAGTGGTTTAGTGTCCTGCAGATGTACCAGCTCAGGTCAGCCCTAGCCTCAATGCACAATGTAGAGATTCCCCGTCAAAGCTGGAAGTATTTTTGGAAATCGAATTAAAATAGCTGCTACATAAATTTTCAGTATCTTCCCACAAACTACATCTCAAAAATATTAGCCATTTAAAACACAGCAATTATTTTAAACATAGATCTGTGTATGACACCAGCTGTCTCATTTAACTTGATGCAGAACTCTCTTTGAAAGCTACACGATGGATATACTGCTAGTGTCACTCAGTTCCTCTCAGAGTCTTAAGAGTTAGCAGAAATATTTAAAAAAGTGAAACATATCCATCTGCTTCTATTTTAGCAGCACTTAACAGCTCAATTATACTGTCACTTCTGTATTAAAGGAATGGACAACATATTTCCCAGTTTCAAGAACCTGTTTGCTTGTTACTGTAACAGACAGGAACAGCAGTTTTACACTCAGGGAACATTAGACCAAGTAAGTTTCAGATTGCACAACCAATTAATAGCTTTTGATGGCTTGCATAACCTGTACGAAAAAAAAAACAAAACCCCACAAAAGATCTGCCAGAAAAAGTATTTCAGAGAGGACTAAATAGTTCGTTTAGTTTTCTCACATTCTTATAAAACAATGCAGACTTTTAAGTAGAAGGGAGAGTTATAATTCATTTAAGATTCTGCCTTTCTTCTGAAACTGAAGAGCAAATGAGCTTTAAACCACTCACAGATGACTGATTTGACATATGACATAAACCCCTGCAAATGTAAAGCAGCACCTAGAAACTAAAGAGTACTTCCTACCAATTGCTCCAGATTGGCACCTATATTGTTCTAACCAGGTCCTGTCACGTTCTGTGAAATATCCTTTACCATACACAAAGCACAGCTTATTGTGAAACCTCTGCAGCTTTGTGTCTATTACCACAGGTGCACCAGGTTTTTTCAGCTGCCCTTCCCCCCAAGCCTCCTTCTTCCAACTATTCTTCAACTATTCTACCAGCAGACCCACTAAAGAAAATATTTTAAATTGCTGTGTGCAAACACATATGCCTATGGATACACATATCAATGTATATCCATAGAGCTATAAAACCAATTGACTCCCATTATTCTTCACCACTTATTTCCCCCAACTTGAACGAGTAGTGTCCAGCATTCACCTGGGTGTAACAACACATGTAGAAAAATCATGATGTCATTTACAGCAATTTTACAATTTTTAACGTCACTTAACAGGAAGAAAAGTTCAACGTTATTTTTCAAATGCCAAGTACCTTACAATTTCCATTCATTACCTATTTAATTTCACAGTATTGTCCAAAGCATGAAGAACATGAAGAACAGAAGCAATAAAAAAATGCACCCAGGCAGTTTACCTTTTAAAAATACATAATGAAAATTTCTCACCTGCATAAATCATGTGCTCCTACAAAAAAAACCCAAACAAACAACACAACCCCCAAACAAAACACAACCCTTTTCAAGGTAAAAATAGTAGCAACACAGGCTCAGATAAAATTGTCAAATATAATAATGGGACTATTTTACACTTTCCTACACAGAGAAAATAACCAGAGAGTTATTTCATCATATTCCATGGTATTTACTTATTCCAAAGTAACAATTCCCTTTTCAAATTAATTTAACCATGAAAACAATGAGTATTTTATTCGCATCTAGTGAAGACCAATGCACATTAGTATCACTTCATTTCATAACAGATAATTAAAAACCTCTGATGTTTCAGGGAATTCAAGGGTCAGGCTAACTCTGTTTTGACCAAAGTTTACCGTAAACTCAGTAACTAATCACACACTGGAAAAATATGTTTACATAATGAAATAAGCTTGACACAATTTCTTTTATAAAAATGTAATTTATTTTTCTGTATCAACTCCCAAAAGTGTTTGAATCAACATTTAAATTCACTAACAAAACAAGTTCTTACTTAGAGACAGTAACACCTCTTAAGTGTATAGTCAATTCCAAGAGCTCATTTTATAAATCTGGGCACAAGATCAAGAAAATGGCCTGACTATTAAAATGTGTGTCATGTTAAGCATTCTTCCACAAATAAAGTTACTGTGAATCACATATTCTGTCAAAAATTATCAGATAAACTGTAGCTGTTTGATAATCTAACTCCCATGAATTTAATTCTGTGACATAGTAAAAATAATGATTTGGCAACTTACCTTTCATGATTTGGCAACTGTTGCCTGGACTGAATAGCTCTGATTGATTCAACAAAAAACTCTGGTTTTATAATTGGTCGAGCACAGATCAAAGCACATATAGTCTGAAAGGCAAGAAAATATATATTTACTGCATGGAAAAAATTCACATAGAATATGGTTCAACTGACATTAGCTTTCTGAGATCTTAGATGTGGAAAATGTCACACAAACAAATAAATCAATACTGATTTTTGCTACCGAAAATCAGGATAGTTTTGCTTCTAACAGCCTAGCTCTTTTAACTGGTGCTTTGACAAAAATTATAAAAATGTAGAAGGCAACTGATGAAAATCAGTAACTCTTCAAATTTGGCTTTTTTCGTTTTCTTCCCCTCCAATCTCCCATCGACATATACCTCTTCTAAACTTGGAAGAGCCGAGTGCATAGTTTTGCAGAGAAAAACCTTGAGCAGATCTAAAATTTAAATCTCATTTGTAGGAAAACTGCAAAGCAACACTATCGATATGCAAAAGTTCAACATACCTTAACAGTAACTTTTACTGATACCATGACAAGGTGGGTACACTCTTTTGTCCATTCATTCACTACAAGGCCTCCAAGCTGCTGAATGGCTTGATTTAAAGCAGTTTTCTGAGCTACATCTAAACATGAGGAGCAGACAACCAAAGGTTCATACTCCACTCTGCAAAGAACAAGTAAAAGTGAACTGCTTTAGTTATTCCAGCCAATCATTACGATGGACAGAGCTGACTTAACTGTCATGTTTGTGTCTCAGGGAAATCTGAATTAAAAATAAAAAGACCCATACTCCTACCTAGATAAAAGACTGCACTATAAAATTTCCTGAAGAGAAATTAAATACCAATTTTTATTCAGAAAAATTGATGACATTTTGACCTGATGTCTCAAATATTTCTACAGACTTTTGGATCTTTCACAGACATCATGCAGAATTAGTGCATCAAGAATAGCACAAAGTCTGGGAATATCAAAAGAAATTTGAGTGTGTGCTTCCAAAAGCAAAAGCATGCTCAACACAACAGTTCATCAACAGATTAGTACTTAAAAAATACAAGTGTCATAGAATGCGAGTTCAAGTACTTTTTTCCTAACACTGTCATTACCCTTGACCATAAGGTTATTTATATTTGTAGATCTCCCATATGGAACTCAGCATATCAAATTCCATTATTTGATTTGTTTTAGTCTACAAAGTAGAAAGAAATGTAGTACAACAGCCACGATGTATCTGGTCTCATGGCATGAATCCTGTACCACATTTCAGGTATGTTTCTCTAAAATACAAACAATAATTTATTATAGTAATTTGAGGAGAATGCTGGTTTTTTTTCTAACAAATAATATCAGCAGCGGTGATAAAACTGAGTCAAATTTTAAGGCACAAAGCCACCTGCTCATTGCTTTAACATTGACTTTGATGGTCATCAGACCTTTTCTGTTTACCTGCCACTTCACTTCAAGGAACCCTTCCTATATATAAACAGATAGCACTGGCTACCATGTAAATTTGAAAACAACAAGTTGGGTTTGCTGAAGAGAGCAGGTATACATCACAGGAACAAGCATTCAACGCCTAGCACTGCACAAAGCATCCTCCAGCTTTGTTCTTTCCTCATTACATTATCAGCAGCTAAAAAGGGCTCAGACAAGCTCCCTCCATTCCCTAAACCTTCCTTAGAATGTTTTAGGATGTTTTTCTTTGCCTACGATAGCCTGAAAACAGTCACTGTACCTGATACACCTTCTAAAATGCCAATGCTTTACTATGAACAATTTAAATATCTTAATGTCAAAATAAATTATACTATAAAAATATAATGGAAGACTATTTCAGAAACAGGTGTGCAACACAGGCAGAATACTACTTGTCTCCTTCGCTTTCTAAAAATTCATCACTGCTGTATTGCTTGCTGAGTCACATGATGTGCTAAAATACTCTTTTCAAAAACTGAACTTTTTTTACTTGGTATTTTATAATCAAAGCACTTACCTAAACTTGCTCTCAAATACTCCAAAGTTGATTCTGTCACCAGATTGCAAAGACACTGAAGTGCCATTGAGTTTTGATCCATTAACAAAGGTACCATACTTAGATGTATCTTTTACTGTTAATATAGGGACTGAGAGAGATTGACTCTGAAAATAAACATAAACAAATCATTATAGTCTATCAGAAAGCAATAGTTTTGTCAGAAACAGGTTACTATAATTATGGATCAAAGCAGTGGATAAATAGGAAGTAGCCTACAAAATACCATCTTAAATAAAGACTTTGGACAACGAGGCTGACTAAATTACTCATCTTCTGGTTTTCACTGTGGAAGAATGAGAGAAAACACACGTGTTTAGCTTCAGACTGTCTGTGTTTCTTACATTCAGTCTTTCTGGAGACTGTGCGAGGCAATCATTCACTGGCCCGAAGCATCTGATAGCGCAATTTAGCAAGGCTCCCAGATTTATTATCGACATTTTTCCCTGTATTTCAGCCCTTTCCCTCACTTTCTTCCACAAAGACTGCTAGTCTTCCCCAAGCTGCAGGGCATGGAGACATCGGCTTCTTTTGAGAAGATGTTGGACACTGCCAGATTTCCAGAATAGTTCACAAGCCAGTGAGAACATTATTAGCTTGGTTTTATGACATTCTGCCACACAGTTACATGCTAATTCACAGAATCACACAACGGATAAAGTTGGAAGGGACCACTGGAGATCATCTAGTCCAACTGCCTGCTCAAACAGATTTCCTTAGAGGATGTCACTGAGGGTTATCCCCAGGCAGTGTTGTAGTATCTCAGGGGATGGCGACTCTACAACCTCTCTGGGCAACCTGTTCCAGTGCTCAGTCACCCACACAGTAAAAAAATTCTTTCCTCTTGTTCAGGTAGAACTTCCTGTGTTCCAGTTTCTGCCATTGCCTCTTGTCCTATTGCTTGGCACCACTGGGAAGAACCTGGCTCCATCCTCTAGACACCCTCCCTTCAGATGCATGTAGACATTAATAAGGCCCCCTTTCAGCCTTCTCTTCTCCAGACTAAACAGGCCCAGATCACTCAGCCTTTCCTCATAAGTGAGGTGCTCCAGTCCGCTCATCATCTTTGTAGCCCTCCGCTGGACTCATCTAGTATGTGCAGTATTAAAAGGACAAATTCATGTTATGTATTTTATTTTAAACTCAATATAAGGTTAATAAATTAAATTCCTACTGACTGGCTTCAAAACATCCATAAATGCTGCAACACTTAAGTAACAGTAAACTGCTGTTTGCTAGTTCTCCTCAGTACATTTTTATTTCCCACGTCCTAGGCAAATACAGAATTAATGACGTGAAATGAAATAGAAACTAAGCCTGCAGTAAGACAACTGAAGCACTTTCCAGAACCAAGACTTAAAACTTGTCCATATAATGAAATTTAATTGCATAAATATCCTGCTATGATTATTTTAATAAAAATTGCTAGTAAATCTTCACTCTGGGATAAAAGGGAGCTTGGACCACTAGAATTATGCCACTATATTTCTCAACAAAGACAAGCAAACCTAAGGAAACAACAATAAACTTCAAGATTAAAAAAGGGCAGGTGATCAACAGTTCTACTCAGAGTATAAAATGCTGGCAAGAGGAAAATGAGAGTATGCACGGTCATGGCAGACTGAACTGTCACACAGGCCACTGATAATGCAGTAAAATGCTGGTTACTTACAGGGTTTGTTTCAGGACGACTTACTGTCAGAACTGCATGACTTCGACTGATGGACTGATCATCCTGAATTAAAATTGCACAGTTTTTGCGTCCAACAACATATTCTGTACCACTTAAAAGCCGATATGGCTCTCCTGGAAGTAAACAAGAAACAGAAAAATATCAGTTTACAAAAAATGCTAAAATACACAAAGCACATAGGAGACACTCAGAAGTTTGTAGTATATCTGAGACTCAACTCTCATTTATTAGGCTGATTAGAATTATACATTTAGTTTATAGATAAAACATCTTTCTTCCTCTCTCCCTTGATTTGTCCATCATAAAAGGACACATTTTATGATAAACAAAGCAGTTACAAAAGGGGCAACACATTTTTTTCAAGAACAATATATTTTTACTAATACTCTGCCTTTTAACTTTTCTCTAGTATTACTTTTTGAAGATTAAGTGCTGCGTATGGAAGAAAAAAAGATTACAATGTAAGATACCTTTTCCAAAGAACACCTTTTTAAGAGTACATCATTTTTTGAGGGTATATAATTTATTTACATGACTGATTAAGAGATTCAGAGAAAAATGTCCTCCTAATTCATGGCTAGGCTTCGCGAACGAAGATTTGGGAAGGCTCTATCCACATTTGCTACAGGCACGCTGGTGGCTTATGAGGTCAATACGTGACAGACATATCCGATTGCAAAAGGCACA